>NC_142314.1:8771730-9075192 GCF_054855325.1 Carica papaya | reverse complement strand
ATTAAATCTTGTGTCACTATAAGTAGTCTTGCTGTATTAGTGAACGGTCGACCTTCCTCTTTCTTCACGTCTTTTAGAGGGTTGAGATAAAAGGATCTGTTGTCATTGCTTTTATTTATTATTGTTATGGAGGCTTTGCATCAACTATTAGAGAGAGCTAAAAACATTCAGCTTATTAAGGGGATATCAATGAGAAACAACATAAGACAGATTGAAATTTCCTACATTTTTTTTGCGGATGACACTCTCATATTCTGTCAACCTAACACAAGTCATTTAATATTTCTCAAATGCATTCTGATTTGCTTCCAGGCTGCGTCAGGATTAAAAATTAATCTTCACAAATCAGAATTAATTGACCTGAGCTGTTGCAATACTGGAAATACATTCTGTGATATCCTTGGCTGCAAAAAATCGACATTTCCCATTACCTACCTGGATGTACCTTTGGGAACCAAGAAAAATGACAAAAGGTTCTGGGAACCGGTGATTGAAACATTCAACAACAGATTAGCCTCTTGGAAGAGGAAATTTTTGTCTAAAGGAGATAGATTAACACTCACAAAGAGCACTCTCTCCAATATGCCTATCTATTACCTATCTGTTATCAATATTCTCATAAATGTTGCCAAAAAATTGGAAGCCATCCAATGCAATTTTCTAGGGGGTGACGATGAAAACAATAAGAAATATCATCTGGTTAAGTGGTCGGAAGTTAAAAAACCTTTGAACGAAGGTGGCTTGGGGCTGAGATCCCTGACTAAATTAAACAAGGCTTGCTTGGTAAATGGATTTGGAAATTTTGGAACGACAACAATAGTTTATGGAAATTGGTTATCAACTTCAAATGGTTTAAAGACAATCCTCATGATCTTTCTCACATTCAGAACAACAACTATGGTATTAGCATGTGGAAGAACGTAATTAATATGAATGATGTTGTTTTTCTTTGTTCTAAGTGGTCTATTGGGAATGGTCAAAAAATCCGTTTTTGGGATGATATTTGGTGCGGAACTGAAAAATTCAAAGAAATATTTTCTGATACTTACGCTATCGCTAAGAACAAGCATGCATCTATTTGGGAAGCTGCTGGGTCGGCCGATTGTGAGAAACCTTAACGATTGGGAGCTGGAGGATTATGAATCTATGCTTCTTATTTTGGCCAGCGTTAGTCTCATTAATAGGGATGATAGATTAACTTGGAACCTCAATAAGAATGGACTATTTTTTGTCAACTTGCTATATTGCTTCCTGGATGGTCAAAAACAGATAGTCCAAGAACTTTTCCTTCCAAGATTATTTGGAAATCTGGTGCTCCTCCAAGGATATCATTCTTTGCTTGGGAGGCTGCAAAGGAGAAGATACTCTTGATAATTTGATGAAAAGAGGTCACACAATTGTTAATAGATATTTTTTATACAAGGAAAACTTGTAATTACATCCTTTTAAATTGCCTCACTACCAGGAATCTCTGGAACATGATGCATGGGTTGTTGGGGGTCTCTTAGGTATTCTCTGGGAATGTCAACTCGGAATTGATGGCTTGGGAGGGACTTGATAGCAGCAATAAATTCATCAGACTCATTTGTCTTACTATATTTTGGGTCATCTGGAAGGAAAGAAACAAATGGGCTTTCGATGGTGTCGAATATGATTTTAACATCATCAAGGATTACTGCTTTAGCTATTTTGGCTCTTATATTTTAGGGCATAATCTCGATTGTTTTGACGATTTAGGTATTATTGTAAATATGCTAATCGATATGTAAATTCTGTAAATTGGGGATGCTCCCTTAGCACCTTTTTAATATTAATACTACTCTTACTTTTATTTAAAAAAACTGAACTCATTCTAGTGCTTAATTATATTACTTAGAGCTTGTTTAGCTGGTGCTTGACCTTTGAGTGATTAGAAGAAATAGGAAACTGATTTTTAGTGCTTTTAAGATGAAAGCAATAGAATATTGGTAACTTGTTGTAGGAAGAGCTTTCAATTTAAAATATAATGTTATATTTGATTAATTATGTCCCAAAATTAGTACTAAATGTTTATGATTGAAAAATGCATAGTAATAACGAAAAAACTGTTACAAATAATGTACATAAAATTATGAATTTTTTCTTCAAATTTCTCCCATGATGCGGTTATTTTTAAAGTATTTATTTTAGTTTAAATGGTTTGTTGATTGTTTTCAATATAAATATTAATCTTACTCTATCAATATTTGGTTTTTTAAAAATAAAATTATTTAAATAATTTAAGCTAAATATTAAATTATTGATAATAAATTACAATTATATATATATTTTTTAAATATCAACTTAATAAATCAGTGAAATGTAGGACTAGTAAATGTAGTCATTAAGGTATTATTTATCTTCTACTGTATAAACCATATCCTAGAAGATTCTGTCTTCAGTTTTTGATATCACTTTTATTTGAATTAAAAAATGACTTATGCTTTTTAACTAAACGTGCTTCTGTTTTAGGCATTTGACCAAGTTCTTTCTTTTTCACAACAAAAGCACAAATCAAAAGTTTGACCAAGTTCTTTCTTTTTCACAACAAAAGCACAAATCAAAAGTCTAGCTAAACATATACGAAGTTAGCTGGTATTTTTTTTTAAAAATAATTTTTATGTAGAGCCCTAATTGCTTTTTGCTTATTAGTTTTTACGTAAAGGAATAGGAAAAAAATGTTTTAAGTACCTGTATTTTCCCTCTTCACTTCTTTGGGACGTCATGACCTTTTCGTCATTTCTTTGGGCTAAGGAGCATAGGCATATAGGGTTATCTCTTTAGCTATATTTCATAGAGATTGGCTTATGCTTTTTGCGGAGGAAAGTTGTACTTCTTTTCATGACTAATAACATAAGGTTACACATATATATAGTCACCTAAATACATAACAGGAAACTTAATTATTTTGGAATCCCATGATTTATGGGATATTCTACTGAAATAGACATCTAACTAAATAGGCCTAATTTTAAGGGTATAATTTGATACAGAAAGAGAAAAAATGTATCACCAACTTATTTACTTTTCTTACACCCCCTCAAGCTGGTGAATAGGTGCTTTCCATTCTCAGCTTGACAACAATATTCTGAAACACTAGACAACTCACTGCTTTGGTAAGTACATCAGTAATTGGCCATGTATAGGAATATGAGGTGTACAAAATCAATATGCTCTCAAGTTTTTCTATGATGAAGTGTCTGTCAACTTTCGAGGTACTTTGTTTGATTGTGTTGTAGTGGATTATGGATTATGCTGATTGTAGATTTATTATTACGATTGGATCTTATTTATAACAGATAATTTTTGGATAAATTGCTAAATTAGTTCTTGGAGTTTGACGTGTGTCACAATTTGGTTCTTAATATTTTTTTCGTTACAATTTGATCCATATTGTTTTTCATTTGTTTCAAACACTCAATTTCTTTCTATTTGCAAATAGAAAAAGCTGAAAGTTGTTAAGCATGTTCGGCACTTTAAAAACAATTTGTAAAACGATTTTAACTGATAATTAAATTAATAAATTATTAATTCCATTAAATTTTAATTTATTATTATTAATTTAATTAATTAGTCAAAATTATTCTTTTGAATTGTTATTTGAAATGTCCAAAATGGTTTAGCCAGTTTTAACTTTTCTTCATTAAAAAATAGAATAAAACTGAACATTTTAAATAAATAAAAAATATAGGTGACAAAATTATAACGAAAAAGCTATTAGAGACTAAATTGTACAAATGCTAAATTAGTCTTTGAAAGGACAAGAAATGCGAGAGAGGGTTACACTTTGTAGTCTCTTTGCTGACAGCAATGGGAAGTTCCTGTTCATTATTACTTACGTGAAATTCAGTTTTATCTTACAATGAAGAATTAGAGATTGTTACCTCATTCTTAGTATTCAGGTTAGAATTGGGGAGTTGTACAGATTCCGGAGCTGTAATCAATGCTTTAAATATCCCACTTGAGGAGTAAGTCACAAGAATGGAACTTAGAGGAATTGATAGGAGCCTGCACGAGTGCGGGGCATGTGGTTTAATTTCAATGCAAAGTGAAGAACTCTACTGAAGCTTGACATGCCACGAATCCTCTTGAATTTGAGGAGTGCCTCCGGGGATGCATGATTGTCATCAGCTTGTGCCATAAGGTGTTAGGTTAAGTCCTGCAACAAGCACAACCCTCATGTTTAGTTGCCACTGTTGAGTTAAGAACCCTAAGCAGATTTTCGGTGATAAGCTGGAAGGAGATGATAATGAGTCCTCAACACCTTAACTTTGCTAAATCTTACATTCTCATGGGCACGATATGCTATCTCGTCTTGTGAAGTGTCAGGTACTAGTTCAGGATTTCAGACACGGAGTATGGCTTAGAGGAATAAGGTAAGAACTATTGATTATACACAGGTTGTGCTGGTAAGTTAAATACAAGATTCTTATCTTCACTTACTGAATTCTCATTCCGAAGATAAGGGGAGGGAAGTAGGACTCATACTCATAGAACATGACATCCATCACGATATAGAACCTTTTAAAGGGAGGAAAGTACAAATTATACCTTTTCTAAGTTGATGAGGAACCTACAAAGATACACGGTAATGCACTTGGACAAATGATAGACACCCGAATATCCTGGGGACAAGATGGTTTGTTGTGTATAGGTTAGGGTAGAATGTGGAGAGAATGTCTGTTGGGCTCTTGAATCCCAAAACTCTAAAAGGTAACTAGCTTATGAGGTGTGTGGCTGCAGGTACATTTTTCCGCTAAAATGATTTAGGTACTTTTTTGAAGTAGAAATATTGATCTGGTTTCAAGAAGATGACCATTTTTTCTTTCTGTGATTTCGTTGTATTGTGGAGGTAGACCCAAGAGGACATGTGTTATTCATTCCTTCTTCAAAAATAGGTCTAGGTTTTGATTGAAATAATCTCGAGTATTGTTCTTCCTCGATCTTTTGATTGTGAACCTAAATTAGTTTCTAAACATTGAGTAAGAGTTTGGAAGGAGCTCGGACTTGTATTTGAGCAAAAAAGTCCATGTGATGCGAGTATAGTTGTCAATAAAATGACAAGAACCATCTTGGCCATAGATATCAAGAGTAGTAAAAGGTCCTCAAATATCATTATGAATTAGATAAAAAGCAATAGAACTTCTTCTATTATTAACTGGAAAGGGTACATGTTTATGTTTAAATAGTTTGGGTACTTCGCAGTGAAAATATTCAACATCTAGGACTTTTAGATAAAGAAGGAAACAAACTTTTAAGATTTGTAAATTATAGATGTCCAAGTTGGTCTTTATTGGATGAAAAAGACTCTGAAATAAAGGAATGAAGAAATTTGCCCTTGAGAATACTTGATTGATGTGTGGTTCAAGGTAGTAGAACCCATTCTATTCTCTAGCATGTCCAATCATCTTCCTTACATCCTTTTCTTAGATACAATATAATTGTGATGAAAATACAACATTACAATATAGATCTTGAGTGAGCTTTTAATATAGATAAGGTTTGTGGACAGTAAGAAACATAAATGACATTGTTTGGAGTCAGAGATTAGTTTATTTTGACATCTCCTTTTCCTTTTAGAATGGTTAAAGAGTCATCAGCCATGGCTATTTCTTGTACATGGAGAATAGGTGGAAAGAATATTTGATGACTGGGTCATGTGGTTCGTAGCTTATGAGCCTTTAATCCAAGAGTTTGGCTAAAGTTGTACTGTAGAAATTTAATCAAAGGAGAAATGAAAACTTAGCTTGAATATGCTCAAACTTGAAGGTTTGTACAGCTTGCTAATAAGTAATCTCACTCTCCCAATCTCTTCATTGTTCTATCCTCCTTTCGCTTGTTGTTTTATATCCTCTTGCTGGGTCACAGTAAAATGGGCTTGTCCATTGTTTCTTTGTTGTTCACCCTTCTGTCCCTACTCTCGGCTTGGAGGTTTTCTTGTAGCTTTTCATATCATTCTCAAGTGTGGTGCTTTCTTTCAGGAGATGCACCACAGGCTATCATGATTTTGAATTTTTGTTTGACCAAGTTTTCTATTGTCTTAGATAGGTGGTTTTTCAGTTGCATTCTTGCTGCTGATAGCCACCAGAGTTAAGCTGTCTGTGTTATGGGGTTCAAGCATCATGCCTCTTCCACTTTCCTTGCATTGAATCAGTGCCACCACCTTGTTAAAACACAGGACTTCAGGCTTAACAACAATTTGAATTCTTACTTGGTCAAGTTCTGGATTAAGTCCAACAAGAATGTTATAAACATCGTCTTGTTCGTTGAATTCCTTGAGAACTGTCGGAACATATAATTTCTTTCACCCTATAATGGTCAAGTTCTTGCAATAAGGAGTTCAATTGGTTGGCATATTCTGAAACTATTTTATTTTCATGTTTCACAACCATCATCTTTACTTTAACCTCATATATTTGAGCCACGTCTCTAGCTTTCGAGTAGGTTGGTTGGAGTACGTCCCAAATATCACTTGGAGTAGTCAAGAACATACATGTTGGCACTGATCTCGGGTATCGTAGAGTTCTATAACCATGCTATAATCATAGAGTCTTCTTCGTTCCATGCTTCAAACCGAGGATCTCCTGATTTTGGTCCTGTACATGTGAAAGGGCTGATCTTCCTTTTCCCTTTAACATAGTACAAACAAGTTGGGACCATTTAAAATAGTTCTTTCCAACCAGTCTATATGCTGCCTGGATGTTTTGTTATTCTCCAGGCTGCTGGGATGGAAAAGTCTCTTCCAATTGGAGAATCGTTTGATTATGTAATTTCCTACATCTTGTAAGTCATTTTTGTGAGCTTAAAAGTATGAATGGTGAAGGCTGATCCTGGGTGATGTACCAGAAATCAACAAGGTCCTGCACAGCAGAGCACAGTACAGCAGGTGCGGCTGCAGAAGAAGTGGAATAGCTGGAGCAGAATGGGGCACGGCAGAGCAGACTGCAGAGAGGGAGAGAATGCATGGCAGAGCTGGCTTTGGTCAGAGGCAGATCACAAGTCTGCAGCAGAGGCAGGCGCGCAGCTGTTGCGACTGGAGTGTGGCTGGCAGGTGGCAGGCGGGTCGATTATTGGGAGGGGTATTGACTATGAAGGCTGGTTTTAGGTTCGGATTTTTCTTCTTGTAGTCCTCGAAATAAAGGCTGATTTAGATTTTGTATAGATGGTCGGATTGTTTTCCTATAGCTCTGATATCATATGGAGAGAGAAATTGTATTTCTAATTCATGAATAATTACATAAGCTTACAATATATATATATATATATTAAAAAAGAATGAACTGGAAATAGATAAAATCTGGTTGGTCATGAGAAAATATTAGATGATTTTATGGTTACTAATTGCAGCTTTTAGTAGTCACGTAAAGAGTTGTTACCTTATATATATATTTCTAATAGAGGTTTTTTTTTGGGTTGCTCTCAACCCTTTTGGTTGTGTTAATATTTCGCTTTATTTTTCCTTTCTAATGATGCGGCATTTGCGCTCTTTAACCATGATTTTGCAGGCAATACCTTTCCTCGTAGGTTGTCCAGCATGCTTGAGGAACTTCTTAAATCTTTTCTGTGAGCTGTCATGTTCTCCAGATCAAAGTCTTTTTATCAATGTTACTTCTATCTCTGAGGTTAGCCTCCTAGTTAGTTCTGTTTGGAGATTTTTGCATTTAGTTGAACTACTTCTATGATGAAAATCAATAGCTTTTAAATGAATTACTGGAGATAAATTTAGGTTATAATTTAAGAATGATTCATGCTTATATTACACTATCAAATGTTGGGGATACAAAGCTTTATTTGGATTATTTTATCAGTTTTTGGATCATCTTTGTCCATTATGGTTCTTCCATGTTGCTTAAAGTGCAGAAAGTCTCTGCTTTTTGTTCAAGACTATCTTGAACTTGTCAACTATATAGGATGGGTGCTTCCTTGAGTGTATATATTATAACCATAAAGAACATCCTTCATTAAGTTGGAGGAAATGTAGAATTTTTAGAGCTAACATCTTTTATTAAGTTGGAGGGAAATGTTAAAATCTTTAAGAAAAAGTATCATTCATTTGATGAGATTTGGGAGACCAATGGTGGAGGACTTTTGTTAGAACCCAACTTTAACATGTACTTCACCAGAACCGTGAGGCAGTTATTAAAACAGATGAGAGAAAAAGTTTCGTAGAGAGAGACCGAGAGAAAGAAAGATTAATAGAGAGAGATCAGAAGAGAAAAGTGACAAAGAGAGAGAAATAAAGGGATCAGGAGTGAGAAAGTAATAGAGAGAGAAACCGAGATTTTAGAGAGAGAAAGAGACTGACAAAGGAGAACACTGAGATAGAGAGAGAGGATAGAATATTTGAGATTAATCTTTAACAAAACACTTTGATGATTCAAGCTTACAAATGGAAAACTTAAATACAAAAATAGTGCATGAATATTTCATTCAAATCACCAAACGTTGCCATGGAACGATGCGGAAGCCGTTGGTCAGAAGGGATGCATCTTGTTGGGTTCGCGGCATGGAGAAGGAAGATGAAGGGATGGTTCAGTTCACCAAAGGAAGAAGAAATGGTTCAGTGGTTCAGAAAACAGTTTGGCGCCTGGGGTTTTAAATAGCCCTTCTTCGATTGTGACACGTATCTCTCTAGATCTCCTCAGATGCTGCCACGTGGCCCGAGTTAATTTTGTGCGGGAGACTGTGCTGCAGATCTTTGAAAACCCTTATGGGTTTTGCTTCCCTGCGGATGGTTGCATTTTTTTGTCCTCTACTCACCTGCGGATTCTCTACTTCTCTGCTTATTTTCTTACTTGTTGCAATTGGGTTCTCAACAACATAACTTATCCATGTTACAAAGGAATTGGGTTGCTATCTTATATTTTTTATAGAGAGGAAGTAACTTCTACAGTAGAGGACTAGTTGCCTTTCCAACAAAAACAAAAAGAAAATAGAGAAAATAAAAGAGATAAACAGGCAATACTCAATAAAGAATGGTCCACCAATCTCTGTGCAAAATAGGAAAAGAAAAAATCCTTAAAGTGCGTGTGTGCCTTGACAAAGAGAAGTGCCAAAAGGTCATCTTATCCTAAAGGGAAAGAGAGGCAAGAATGATCCTTAATGATCCTAACATTTCTTTCCAACCCGACTGACCCATAACTTAGTAAATAAAGCCCTTCCCATGATACTTTATCCTCCTTCCTTGTACCAACATCTCACAGAGAATAAGAAACAAACCCTTCAAGATCTAAAGGAGAAAACTTGGAAACACTGAAAGTGTAAAATAAGCGACTCCAAATTCTCCAAGCTATATCACAATGCAGAAGAAAAGGGGACTATGGGACTCAGTAGCTCTGAAGTATATCATGAACCTGTAGGAACAAAGTATTTTTGGGCCTACTAGTTGGAGCATTGATATCTATCATAACTCAAGCGCAAAGAGAGAAAGATGACAGCTGGAGCCGGTTATCCAAGCCCTTTTTGGGCCTCCTAGTTGGGGCACAGATACCTATCACAACCCAAGCGCAAAGAGAGAAAGATGGCAGATGGAGCTGGGTGGCCAAGCCCTTAGTTGTATACAAGCATTGAGCTAGGGTAATATAACATGGTAGGTGGTCAAGGCCTGAGGTTAACAACACTAGAATTTAGTTATTTCATTCCCTTCCTATTACAGCTGTTTTTGTTACAATTCCATTAGGGCTTGTTTAAAAAATTTTGGGTAGTAGCAGACAAAGGAAATTATAACCTGATTCTCAGGTGTGATGAAGGTATTTAGAATTAGATCTATCTTTATTTAGCAATTCCTTGTGTATCTGCTGAATTTCTCTCTTCTATTCTTCTTTATTTTCTAATTCTTCCTTTTGTTCTTCTCTCTTATTTATTCTAACTCATCGCATCTAAGACTTATAATCCTTTCATCTGCCACATTACTGGATACATGTCAAAGGCTCCTAACAATTGATATTAGAACCCTTTGATGCCAACGAACTACTAGCAGATATTGTTACAATCGCTTAGAACAGGGGTAAGGAAATGGTGAACGAGCAATAGAAATTGCATCAATTGGATGGCAATATCAAAGAGGTCGACCAGAAACTCTTCGATTTTATGAGAAAGATGTAAAAAGCTCAGTGCTAGACCAAGGCACACATTAACCAACATTTTAAACAATTGAGATGTTGCAGGTAAAACCAAGACCTGGAGAATGGACTATACGGTAAGTCATTCTACCCTTATCAAACTCATGAGTAGAGTATTCTCGGAACCCTGAAGCCACTTGAAGTGGGGGTAGTAGTAAACAGGTCCCAAGGAATAGTCCTGTGGGTGCCCCCATGCCAAAGTTAGAAATTTCAATCAATCAAAGGCAAAAATCCGTGCACTTAGATTAGATGGTGCTTGAAATATTTTCAAGTATATGGTATAATTGAAGAACTTCAAGTAGAAACCATCATTCTATACCTAGGCGATAAGGCACAAGTGTGGTTTCATGGGTTGACTAATGCCAATGGGCTGATGGAACGGGATATATTTGTGGAAGAGTTATGTAGGAGGTTTGGTGGATTAGCAGGAATCTGTATGGTGGAGAAGTTTAACAAATTAGTGAAAGAGGATCAGATGCTCATATATCAGGAGAAATTTAAAGAAACGAGGTCATTGATGCTTATGGAGAATCCAAGGCTGGCAGGGAGATACTTTATCTCCAGCTACGTTAGTGGGTTGAAGGAGGAGCTACAATCCACACTGAGAATGCACGAGCCCCTCACTCTCAACCACGCCTTCGAACTAGTCTTACAGCCCAAAAGTTCATTATTCACCACTCAGTCCGCACCAGATTAGTCCCAGAAACTCTCCATATCACTAGCAATCTACTCCTCAAAAAACCCACAAACGTAGGACTATCCGAATCTCACACCCAACTCTCCATATCACTAGCAACCTGCTTTGTTTTGCCCCTGGTTCCTCTCCAGCCAACTGCTTCTCACCTCCGTTTTGCCCCTGTTTCTGCTCCAGCCACTGCTACTCTGTTCTGCTTTGGTTTTGGCACCAACTATTCTTTTCTTATCCATTTCTGGCGCCAGCTGCTTTGTTCTGTTCTGTTTCCTTTTCTGCTCTATTTCCTGCTTTGTTGCATGCAATGCTACCTGCTGTGAACCACACTTTTTGCCACTGCCCTGCCAAGCACAGCTGTTGCTAGCTGCACCTCGACGTACCCAGCCCTCTGCCACGTACATCTGGTCAGTTCCAGGCCCTTTTCTGGTTATTACAAAGTTTTGCTTCTAATTTCTTGCATCACCAGCCTTTATAGTCAGCCACCCCCCCTAGCATATAAATTATGGAGTATGGCGTATAGGTTATTGGGCACCAGTTGGACAACGACGGCTAATGTTAGAGAGGAGATATATGCATGGAAGGGTGTTACTGGTAGGAAAAAATATTTGGGTCTTATTCCTCTTAGTATCTTTTGGATGATGTGGAAAAAGAAAGGAATAGAAGAGCTTTTGAAGGGATGAAAGAGGATTTTGATAAGTTTAAAGTTAGATGGTATTAAAACTTGGGTTTTTCTTTATCCTCCTACACTGCTCCTGAACTATTTGTTGCCATGTTGAAAATAATTTCAGTGTCTGTTGAGCAATTTAGTTAGAATGAGATTGAGAGGCTAAAAAATCTCATTGTAACTTTAGAAGAATCCTCAAGTACCAATTCATTGGCACATTTAGGTAAATTTCTTTTCCACAAGATAGTTTCTTCAGATAAAGTAGTAGGATTAGACATGGTGTTTAAGTTCATTAGGGAACTTTTCTGAGATGGTGAATATTTTTCAAAAAGTGCAAAATTTGAGAATGAATATGGTGAGGTTTTAGCATATTCCCTAGTTCTTTTCCGAATTGCAATGGTACGTTAATATCAAATGACGTGAAATTAACCTTCGTTTGAGAATTTGAGCTTGTTACCTCATTTCCAGAACCTGAATCTGCTGCTTGGACTTCTCTTCAGGATCAAGTTTCTTTTTCTAAAAGTACACCTGAGAAAACCTTGGGTCATGTTATGACTTTTGAGGTAATTCAGGCTAGTTTTCTGGAGTTTGAGGTGAGTGAAGAGATATAGTTGTTGGTGATGGAAAAGGTAAGTGTAGATCAAGAAGAAATGAGTCTGTGTCTTTATCTTTTACTTCATGCTCCCTTGAAGTCAAAGATGATTAAAGTAGGACTTAGATTCAACAAATATAACATCGATTGAGAGATAGAAGAACTTTTAGTGGGTGGACGATAACATTTGTATCCATTTTCCACAAAAATACACTTGAAAGTTTTTGGGTCTAGTTTCTCCCTGTGTTGTTGATATATATGAACGAATGAAACACAACTGAATATTCTGAGGACAAGGCTATTCGCGGTACTGACCTCCGGGTAGATTTTGGAAAGGACTTCCTTGGGGCTTGAGAGAAGGTAGGTAGGTAATCCAGCTGCTTTCAAGAAGTATAACTTTTTCCTCACTTTAACATGTCAAATTATTATCCTTGTGTTCTAGTCCTGAAATACACAGTGATAAAGGAAGAAAGTCATTTTAAATAGAAATCATGAGACTGTTTAATTACCGATACAAGATTAGTGCAGAGCCTTGGGACACGAAGTAGATTCATAAAAGTAAAAGTGAGACTAATCTTGACATTACTAACTCCTGATTACAGTTGTTAATGAACCATCTATATTGGTTGTTGCAATGTCGAGCTTTCCTAATTTACTACTAATTAAAACCATATAAAATTGTAAGCTTTCCCTCCAAGATAACATATCTATATCTTATACCCATCTTGCATACAAGTAAATAAAAAAATCTCCCACATAAACCTTTGGAAAACTCATTAGGCACTTGATTTCTTGGTTTTAAATCATCATTGCTCAAATACTAATGGCTAAATTTTCCTTTGCAAAAAAGATCATTCTTAACAGACGTAATGCTATCATGCTGAACTGGATTATTAAGCAATACTAATGACAATTTTGTTGTCACAATATAGGACAAACACATCTCTTGCTTAAGTTTTTCAAGCCATAGGTCTTCACAAGCCCCTTGTACCATTGTTCAGTACTTTGCTTCAGCACTCTTGTAAAGATTCTTTGATTTTTGTTTTCAAGTAACAAGTGTCTGTCAACAAACATACAATATCCTGAAGTAAATTTCCTGTCATTTGGTGATCAGCCCAGTGAATATCCTTTTATCTTAAGATGACCATCGTTGGAGAAAAATAAACCCTTGGGTAGCTTTCAAGTACTGCAGAATAGGAAAACCTACATCTAGATGTGTGTTTTGATCGCTAACTAACCTTGCTACATACTTTTAATATGGGAACGCGTGTGGGAGGCAAAATAAGCCTCCAACTAGTTGCTGCTGTTAAGCAAATAAACTGTTTCTCCAATCTATCTTGTTAGTTTGTGATTGGCCTAAATAGGAGAATCATTAGGTTTACACCTGAACATAATAGTTTCTTCAAGGAAATCAAGTACATGCCAGAAGGATCTACTAGTTAGCCCAAGTCCTTACTAAATGTTTTTAGGTAGAACTTCAAGTTAATCATCTCTTCTTGATTGTATCCTATCACGACTATGTTATCAACATATACAATTAGGATAATGATCTTACCGTTGTGGTGTTTGAGGAACTTGGTGTGATCTACATTGGTTTGCTGGTAACCAAAGGCTGCTATGGTTTTACTGAATCTATTGAACCAAGCTCTGCTTTCTTCAACCAACGAACATTCTGTTTCTAACAAGCAAATTCTGGTGGAATTTCCATAAATCTTTCTCTAATTCTCCGTGTAGGTATACATTTTTGTATAATTCCTAACCAAGATTAGTAGCAAATGATAATAAGACTTGGATAGAGTTTATTTTTGCAATTGATGCAAATGTTCCTTGATAGTCTATTACATAAATTTGAAACAAATCCTTTTTACCAACCAAGCTTTAAGTCTGTCAATGGACCATTGGCCTTATGTTTAATAGTAGACACCTATATATGTCCTACTGGTTTCTTATTATATCAAATGGTGGTAAGCTAAGGTTTCCATTTTGGCTAAGGTTTTCATCTCCTCAACCTTGGCTTTGTCCATTTAGGATCATTAACTGTTTCTTTCCATCTTATGGAGTAGAGAGAAAAGGTTGTGGACAACAAAAAAACTCTATAGGAAGAAGATTGATAATCATATGAAACAAGAAGGTAGATAAGCACAGCCTAACTCCTTTCCTAACATCAGTCGGAAGTGTTAGAAGTCAGGAATGCAAGACAAGGTACCAGACTTATTACATGGTTCCAAAGAAGTTGAGTTCAAGATTGGCACTTGGATGTGTAGTGTTGATGGCTATATCCACCTTTTTGCAATCATATCTCAAAAGATCTGGCTTGTCAAATTTTTTCACTCTCTCATCATCATGCAGATCCTCTGTTCTCCCTAGATTTGATAACATGAAGATTTGTAAATCGGAGTGCTTGCTGAAATTGGTTGTAGGATTTTTTTACACCCCTTAGGCTATATTTATTATAATAACAATAATAATGTTTTACTAAGAAGTACATAAATTGCCCGTGAATAGTCAATCCTGGATACGGTAATTTAGCTCCTAATTATTGCCATATTCTACTGTCCTAATTAGCTGCTAATATAGTGCTATAAAAGGTCTTCTTATATACTAATCCTGTGATGGGTTTAGGGTTTAAATAGAGCATGTGACAATTTCCAATCTCAGATCCCTCCAAAGTTAATCCTGTAACAGTGTTAACTATGTACAATACTATGCAAATAGAGAGTTTGATCAGCATTTTACAGTCAGAATGTTCATCTTAAATGATGATATTATTTTTCATATGTGACCATCTTCGGTTTGATTTGAACCGAGTGCATACACTATTGCTTCTACATCATATGATGAAAAATTTTCTTAATCTTCCAGGTAAATGGAAATCTGACTGTGGATGGTATCGACTTTTATGTAACTGATACTTTTGGAGAATGGCTTTATAACTCCTGTAAAGATGTGAAGTTTGGGACTATGAATACACGGGCTATAGAGTTTATTGGTGCAGGCGCTAAAAATTTCAAAGGTGATTTACAATCATGTTCACAAACTTATTGACATTCCTCGCAAGCAGCTTAACTGGAAAAGAGTATTTAATAAGAAATGTATAGGAGAGTAGCTAGGATTATCAGTTAATAACAATTCTCAGAAGATGTGACTATAGTGTTTGTTGGGCTGATATTCTTATGCTGGTTCCAAGCTTCTTCTTGCATGTGCTAGACTTCTTATGTTTCTGCTTATTACAATTCTTCCAGAGTGGTTTGCATTTATCGGTCAGAAAGCGCCCCTTGGATTTCCTGGTTCACCCTATACCATTGATTTTAAGTTAAGCATTCCCGAGTCATCCAGAATGGAACTTATGAATGTGTCTGTTTATTCATGTGCTGACACTTCACTCGGCTGCTCCTGTGGTGATTGCCCTTCATCACCTGCGTGTTCTAATCCTGAACCACCAACTCCACATAAAAAGGATTATTGCTCAATTAAAATTGGCCATCTTAAGGTAAATTGATCCTCCTTTCTCTGCCCCTCTCCCTTTTCTGCCAGGTGGTTGCTATATAGATGATGCCACACCACTTATGCTGATGAATTGTTCTTTTCAGGTCAAATGCTTTGAATTTATATTAGCAATCGTGTATATTCTGTTGGTTGCTCTACTTGTTGGATGGGCTTTGTTTACTCGAACAGGAGAAATGAAGGAGCAAACATCTAGCATGGAGCCATTGTTGAATTCAGTGGGTGAAGATGGAACTAATTCTGGTCATGTATTAAAGGATAAGAAGCGTGTTCAAAAGGTAGAAGTGTATTGATGTTTTCAATGTTTTGTTTCTTTTTCAGTCTTTAATGCAGTTAGCTTTTGTTTTTTGATAGATAGATTGAAGTTGGCTGCTTTCTTAGGATGTTCACAACTTTTTGGGTCTTGACCTTCTTCTTCTGGACTGAGATAGTTTTCAAATCTCTATATTGCAATCATATTGTATCATCTTTTTACTATTTCCACTATTATTCTGATCCATTCATTTTAACCATCAATTGGCCTTGGTCCTAGTTATTTGGAATTCATTTGAATCATCAATTACCACTTATGCTAAAGCACATGCAAGGCATTTCACATGCGTCCTCTAGAAAATGTTCTTGTGGTGTGTATCATGTTTTTCTTTAAGTTACTCTTCGTTCATAGTCTCAAACCACACAAATCATGAATACTTGGTGCTTCCGTGAAAACTCTTGGACTTAAATACTGGGTGTTTCATAGGTTTTTTGGTTTCTGATCTGTTTGTCTCCTTGCGGATATTAGTGAAGATGGTGCAAGCAGGGAAAGGTCTGTTTGCATTTGTGTATATAGCTGCTGCCATATATTGAGCTACCCTGTTATAATTTTTGAATAAGTTAAATCATTTCAATTGTTTTTTTTTTCTTTTTTGTTTTACTCAAGTTGAAAGTGGATGATTAATTGAGTTCTCTGTCTATTTTGTTACAAATAGCAGGTTCTTCCAATTTTTCACCAAGTGGAAAATGGGGTCCAGCTCTCTGTTGTTCAGGGATACATGTCAAGATTTTACAGGTTAATAGTATATATATGCTCTTAGTAATTGATTATACATATGCTGAATATTCCTAAACATTTTATTTTTCAGAACTTATGGTGCATGGGTTGTAAAACATCCAGCTCTTGTGCTGTGCTCATCAGTTGCAATTGTTCTTGTATTATGCTTGGGTCTAGTTCATTTCAAGGTTGAGACACGACCAGAAAAGGTATCAAATGTTGCTGCTTTATAGTGATTTTTCATGACTTGCCAGAGAATCAAGACAATCAAAAATAATCCTTACCTTCATTGTACAAGCTTGCCATGACAAAACTGTCTCTCAGTAACCGGACACTGATTTCTGGATGTGCATATTTTCTCTTTTGATTTGGTTGTCCTAACTCCTGACAGTAATTCTTTCTGTTTAATTGGCAAAAGCATTTGATTGTTTGTTCATTTTTTTGTTGATTGTTTCCAATTTTACTTGCCAGCTCTTGTTATGCCCCTAATGCTCCTGGTTTTTCAACATGGATTATTTTCTGTATGAAGATAATATTGTATGTGGCTCACAGAAGAGTTCCTTTTCCTTTTACAAAGTTGTTGTATTTTGATGTGCTTTTCCCCCTTCTTCTTAGTAAGTTGGACAACATCTTAAAATTTCTAGATAATGACAATATAAAATTTATATGTCATGATATCATATTGAAGCCAAATTAATGAGCTTGGGATATTTTCATTTCCATCAGTGCCAATATTACTTGTTTGAGAATTCCATCAATGTCTAAGGTTTTGTGATAGTTTGTGATATCAAAGGATACCTCTCATCCTATTCTTTAGCTGCATTTTTGTTTAAAATTGGACTCTTTAGTCATCAAACCTTAATGGAGAATAAGGTCAATTGTATTTTTCCACTTTGAGTCATGATGGATAGAAGAAACTAGGCTTATGTCTAGTTTTTGATACTTTAGTAACTAATTGTCTGTTTGCAGAAGCTGGAGAGAATTGTTCCTTGTTATTTCGTTGCTTTTAAATTGTAAGATATTTGAATACTGATCAAGGCTTGACACCTGTGATTACATAGTTATGGGTAGGTCCAGGGAGTAAGGCTGCGGAAGAGAAACAATTTTTTGATAGTCACCTTGCCCCTTTCTACAGAATTGAACAGGTACTCCGATTTACTAAGTTTCAGTATCTTACTATTTCATCCTGTTTTTAATGAATAATGTTATAAAAGTGTCAGTAAACTCTACTCAATGTTTGCTGCTTACTTAGATACACCTGATCAAGAAGTAAATGCCTATCTTTTTGGGGGGGACATTGAAAAAGATCCCTTAAATTTGATGTTAAACATTTGACCTGTGTTTTTGAAAAATAAAGTAGCCCTTTCCATTGTGGGAATATTCCTTGTTCTGTTTATATTTGATGGAATTAAAACTAATGTGTTAAGTTGGTTTAAATTGAATTAATGTACTAATAAATTAAGTATAAGTTAAAGATTAACTTAAGATGAATGAATTAATTAAAAGACACAATATACTGAAAAACATGGTTAAGTTATGAGATGAAGTTATAAATTAACATATTTAATTTAAATATGTTCTATTAATAGCCCTGTCAGAAGTTAGCTTTGTTTGCTGATGGTGTAGCATGCTTAAATTGATGAATTTTCTCTACGGATGGTTTTGGCTTTAAGGCTGGCTCATGAACCTCTTCATGGCCCTAGCTATCATGTCTGTAAGATGACAAGGAAAAATCACACTTCCTGCTAACCATCAGAGTGATCTGGACATAAATTTGAAGGAACTTTTTTTTTTTGGTTACAGTATGTATAAAACTCAATTGGTTGACATCCAACTACTTCTATGGCCATCTTCCTTAGTAGAGTATCAAAATAACTGTCATATAATTGTTATCTTTCTTCTTATGATCTTCTTGCTCTTGTTTTCATTATGTGGTATGGCATTACCATGGTGTCACTTTATGCAAGCAATTGAATGATATTTGGTATATATTTGTTTTAGCTTATCCTGGCAACCATACCTGATACAAAGCATGGCAAAGCACCCAGCATTGTTACAGAGGAAAACATCCTGTTACTATTTGAAATACAAAAGAAGGTCTTCTTTGTTCCTAATGCTTTATTCCAAATGAATCTTTTTGCTTTTCTTTTTCCTTTTGGTTATTGTATAAATCATATGTAATATATACACTTTCTTATATCCTCAAATGTTGACAGGTTGATGGACTTCGTGCAAATTATTCTGGCTTGACAGTATCTCTGACTGACATTTGCTTGAAGCCTCTTGGAGATGATTGTGCGACTCAGAGTGTTCTGCAGGTTTTCTTTCATTTTCCTGCATTTTTTTTTAGTTTGATTCAGATGTATCTCACCTATGCACGAGTCTAAGGATTTACTTTTGTCAGCCCTTTCTTTCTTCCCTTATTTAAATTTAGAGTGTGGAAATATATTTTCTTATTTCCCTCCAAATCAAGCAAATTCAAGGCCCTTGTACTATAT
The DNA here is from genome assembly GCF_054855325.1 of Carica papaya. NCBI lineage: Eukaryota > Viridiplantae > Streptophyta > Magnoliopsida > Brassicales > Caricaceae > Carica > Carica papaya. Next base: position 9,056,074 of record NC_142314.1, on the reverse strand, counting down.
TCTACTCTTAATCCTTCATCTTTCTTGACAGTATTACAAGATGAACCGTGAAAATTTTGATGATTATGGGGGAGTTGAACATGCCCAGTATTGTTTTCAGGTAAAGAACATAATCTTTTTTCGATAAGAGGTAAACAACATAATGTTCTTTATTATTTTCCATTAAAAGAGCTTTTTATTGTGAACTTGTAATTAGATTCAGGTTTTGTGGTATTTATGAACTTAACATTCTCTGAAGGTAGTTGACGTTCTTTTTCAACACTGAAATATTTACTAAAGTGGCTTATGGCTTTTGCTGCACATGAAGCAATAATTTTTTTCCAATGCATTGCCAGAATAAGATATTATAAGGAAAAGAAGCAAAAAAAAGTCTCTTTAAGCTTATTATTTGTAATCATGGAATCGCCTGAGTAACTGTGAAGAGTAACAATGTGTTTTCTACATACTGACCGTACTATCCTCCCGGTGCTTAGGGACATAGCATTGGTTAAGCTCGTAGGACTGTCTTACTAAACCAAGAAATTAGTTTTCCTAATGGTATATTTCCGGCCCGTCCTGTGAGATGGAGGAAATTTCAACACGACTTGCTGGGAAATTCACAACCTTCCACAGAATTATGAGATTACTGAATGATTCCCATCATGTCTCTGTTTCTTTTTAGTGAGAGAGAAAATACATTCCAAGCATCAAGGGGTTGCCAAAGTCCTTATATTGATATTAAGAGGATGACCTTAAACAAAAAGTACAGTCTTCAACAAAATGTCCTTACATCACAATTGGATGAAGCATATTTAATGAAGTTGAGTGTACCCCATTGTAGGAAACCCCCTTCCCCGTTTAGCGAGCCTTCTCTCAAAATAGGTCACCATCTGATCTCATAATACCTGCACAAAACTCTATACCAAGCCCTTCCTGAAAGGAATCAATTCAAACTTAGCCAAATTCATATTTGACCCTTGCATAGCATGGTAATAGAACAGAATATTTATGATGTTAAGTACATACTAAGAGGATGGCCCTTAAACAAAAAATGCAGTCTTCAATGAAAGGTCCTTACGTCAGAACTTTGTAAAGTATATTTAATGAGGTTGAGCATACCCCACTAGAGGAAACCCCCCTTCCTAACCAGTGAGCCTTAACCCCCTTGCTGACCAGCGAGCCTTAAACCCACTTCCTGACTGGAGAGCCTTCTCTTGAATTGGGCTACCATCAGATCCCATAATACCTGCGCAGAACTCTACACCAAACCTTCCCCAAGAGGAACCAATTCAAACTTAGCCAAATTCATCTTTAACCCCAGTGTAGCATGGTAACAAAGAATAGAATACTTATGATACTAAGTATGGCTTTTTCATTAGTTCTTAAAAAAAAAAAGAGTATTGTACAAAAGGTAAGTGAGACATCCCTTGACCTCTTGGCCATCACCAAAAACCAAACCGTAAATCAACAAAAGCCCTTTGTTCCAGGCAAATGGCACGTTAAGGATGTCCATAAGAATAATAAAGAGAAGAGGAAGAGAGAATTCTTTTTTTCTGAGGTCTCCATAGGCTGTAAAGAATTTATAGACCACCATCGACAATGGTTTACGAAAGAGACAGTAGAGATGCAGGTTGCTGTCAGGTACACTATCTTTGCCAAATTTGTTTTTCCTCGGCATATAAAGCAAGAAATGGCGCAGGGTCATAAGTTTTTTTTTCTCAAGATTGAACATTAAATCCTTTAAAATCCCCTCCCCACGCCCCCACCCTGCACCCAATTTACAATTAATGCAAACCGGGAATCTCTCTCCCTTCGCAGGACACACACTACTAGCTTTTCATTTTTGATAGGAGTAGGTTCTGGTTCTGTCGGTGCTTGAAACAATTTTGTCTTCTCCATATTACTATATCTCTAGAGTCAATAATTTTATATGAGGAACTACTGAACTCAATCACTTGCTGCAAACCAGGAATCTCTCTCCCTCCACAGGACACACACTACCAGCTTTTAATTTTTGATTGGAGTAGGTGCTTTCTCTCTACTAAACGAGTCTCCACTGCAGCCCTTATCTTTAATCTTGAGTGAAGTCAAGTCATATCAATGAAGTGAACAGCCCAACCTCTTTTTGAAGCTTTTCTAGGAAGCTTCTACTTGTTGAAGCTTTTCTTTCCCTAATTCCAGAGCATGAGAAAAAGACTTGCAACTATAGTGTAGGACAAAGCTTCTCTTTGATAGCAGTCATTTTGGAGCGCTGGGGAAGCGGGGGACTTACCAAGCCTTTTAGCGAGCATTTTGTATAAGAGAATAGCGATGCAACCCACGAAGCTGACAGGGCTAAAGTTTGTGCACTCTCCACTTTAGGAATTAGCACGAGAAACACATTTGAGGTTGGATATAAAGGTCCGTTTATCGTTAAATAGTTAATTATGCCCTTATACATTGAACATGTACTTGGCAATTTGGCTTCATTACCTTTCACTTTTGAGAACTTTGTTGTTTTTTTTTTTCTCTGAAGGTATTTAGAAAAAAAAGAAAGATAAGAAGAGTTCCTGAAACTTCGGATTTTGTATATGCATTTTTGGAGTAACAAACTATATGTGATCATTGTTTTTTATTTTTTACAGATGGTAGGTTGTGTTTAGTGTCACTAATTGCTTGTTTTGCTCATCTGGGGCCTGTTTAATGGTTATTCTGGTTTTATGATGGTTATCCTCAATGGACTGCGGGATTACAACTAACTTTCTTTACATTATGTCTTCCCATCTTAAGCATTACACTTCTACGGAGACATGTTTGAGCGCTTTTCAGGCCCCTGTTGATCCAAGCACAGCCTTAGGAGGATTTTCTAAGAATAATTTTTCTGAGGTAAAAATTTCATCCCCTGCTTAGAAATATTTCTGTTTCCTGATCTTTTTATGTTGTTTCAACTTTCAGGCTTCTGCATTTGTTGTAACCTACCCAGTTAATAATGCAATTGATGAATCAAGTGATGAGAGTGGGAAGGCTGTAGCTTGGGAGAAGGCTTTCATTCAATTAGTGAAGGTTGAGCCCCTGCATTTTCTGCACAGCTTGCTCATATTTTCTTGAATTTTCTTTTTCTATGTGAGGATAATCCTGATTCTTGTATAATTCAGTAACCTTTTGTTTTCTTTTTCAGTATTCCAGAGACTTAAGGTGTGTTACACAACATTTTCTAAAAGGGTTCCCAAGAAGACAGATAATTAATAACAATCACTTATGGCTATTAGAAAATAGAAAATTCAGTTTTGGAAACAAGTTTTCCAATAAAACAAAATAGAAAACTAAAATATTTGTTTTCTTTTCTTTTTCACTTGACTGAGATTAAGTTACAATTTTATAAGAATTCTCTCTCTCTCTCTCTCTCTCTCTCAGATTTTCTTGTGGTTCCATCTATCTTTTTTCTCTAAATTACTTTTTGCTTTTTGTCTCCTAAATATTTCTATTTTCTCAATTACAATAGTTAAATACATTTTTCTATTTTCTTTTCGACACAACTTTTTTTCCATATCTACTGCCGTTAATAATAGGTTATGCAATCTTGTTGCTGTTGAAGTGTTTCGCAACTTAGAATCCAATTTTTGGAGTTAATGCAGCAATATCTTTGGCATTAGGTTTGTCCTCTTATCTAGGATCGGTATGTTTCTGTTTTAGGAGAGAATTTCTGCACAAATGTTCACAATATAGGGCTAAGTTTTTCAAGCTTGCTGTAATACGTGTCAAATGAAATGGAAAGAGTAATGTTGTAAAATAGCTTTGCTAACCAATTAAATTGACAGGAGGGGCTCTTACCAATTGTACAATCCAGGAATCTTACTCTTTCATTTTCATCTGAAAGCTCAATTGAGGAAGAGCTGAAAAGGGAAAGCACAGCAGATGTTATTACAATAGCAGTGAGTGATGGGAGAATGGTTTTTCTCTTATTAATTATCTTCTTGAAAAAATATTTGTGTAATATGGTTTTGCTCTTGCTACCAAATTTATTAAATTATCATTTGTTCCCTTCTATACATTAATTGAATTGTTTCCACCTTTCTGATGCAACTTGTCCCAGGCAAGCTATCTGGTAATGTTTGCTTATATATCTGTGACATTGGGAGATTCATGTCGGTTATCTACATTTTACATCTCTTCAAAGGTATGGTTAGTGTGTTATATATATATATATACACACTCACATTATATGGTAATTATTTCAGTTGCATTATGTGTTTGTGACTACATAGGGCGCAATTGTATTTGTATTCCTAAATACACACATTAACTGCTGGTACTGATTCTGTCAGCAATGCACTTGAGCCTCATGTCTTTGGGGTGATTTAGGAACTCTTCTGGATAACTCCATTTCTTGTGGCCACCTCCTCTTCCTATTAATAACATTTTTTTTTTGTGATACTTATTTTTTGTTTTTGGGATGGGTTGGGTGTTTATCTTTCAAAATTTTATTCCGTTTCATGTATTTACGAGATGTATGATATAGTTTAGGTGATAAGCTAATGCTTTTCCCCTTTATGAGTCTCACAGAGGACCAGTCCTCTTTTTCTGTAAAGAAACTTTTAATCAATGTTAGTGATATAATAGAACGTTGTTTCATAGAATTAGGACAGGAAGATTGGATGCAGTTGAGTTCCAGATCATTGGAATTATGTCTAATACATGCAAACTTACTCTCCAATCTGTGGTTTCTCAGGTGTTGCTTGGTCTTTCAGGCGTTATGCTTGTCATGCTTTCTGTCCTTGGATCTGTTGGATTTTTCAGTGCTATTGGAGTTAAATCTACCTTAATCATAATGGAAGTCATTCCTTTCCTGGTTCTTGCTGTAAGTTATTCTTCCTTCTGTACTGGTATGTATGACACTTATACATTTAGCAGGTATGACCCATTAAGGAACATGTCTAAATTATATGTATATACTAGCACTTTTACAGGCGTTATGTGCATGGCAAATCGTGTTATTTATTTTCTTATTTTAAAACTAAATATGGTATATGTTTTATATATTGTTTTCATGAAATGTATTCCAAACTTTTATTCCTTTTATAATTTGAATATACTTCAAAACTTTTTGTGGTTGTTTTTATATGATAATAATTTGTTACAGTGCATTATGGTTTTTTCTTTATTAGTAGAAAAGGGATCTTTCTAAAAATTACTTATTACATATTTCAGCATAAAATGTGCATATAAACGTAGATATGTTCTAATTATTTAACTGTTAATTATAATTTTATGGTTTTGGAATTTCTATTGCTCACTTTTGATATTGATTTTATTACAGTATTGAATATTTTGTTTGTTGTAGTAACTCATTTTTTGTGAAAATTTAAAAGATAAAAAGGATTAATTATTGCAATAATTTGTATAAACTTAACAAAATGAAAAATAGAAATTATTTAATAATTTTTAAATTAATATTTAATTTTTTTATTTATAAAATTTATAATATGATTATATGTCAGGGATCCTAAGCACCAAAATAATACCAACAATAATAATGATAGTAATAATAATTCAGAATTAATTATGTGTTTATGGGTGTTTTATTGTTTGTATATTGGCAGAACATATGGGACTAAATTCTAGCAAGTAGTTGTTAAAGTTGACCAAGTCTAGGATGATAAGCTAAGATAGTTTTAGCAGTTATTCATAAGCAGTGCAGCAGTTTTTTATATAAAGTTTTAAACAGTTTCCATGAAAAATTTTGGTAGTTACTGTTTTCTGCCAAGAAAAGACACTCTTCCTGTAATTTCTGTCATATAAATCCATATTTCTAATCTATGAAAGTTATAGAGGAAAATTATTAAGTGTTGAGTACTTACTCAAGAGGTCGTAGGGCTCTGTCCTAATGAGTTCTAGTTTTCTTCAGAATAAGTAAAGGTAGGAAAACACAAAAACACCCAAAAATTTCTGAAGATTTTAATGTTAAATCATCTCATAATTAGATCCATTAGTAGGGCCTCTGCCATTATACTTGGTGATTTTTTTTTATTTGTGTTCATTTAGTATTTATTATTGATATAAATATTTCTTTCGTATTTTATGTGTTATTTTTAAAATTATGATAAATAATAAAAATATAAAACTAATAAGTTAGTTAATGAAATAACATTTGTATTAATCAGCTGTAATGAAATAATAGTAGATTAAATGAATCTCTGACATTAATATTTGAGAAAATTATACTAAAAATATAACCACCATATTATGTACATTAATAAAATATAGAAAAATAATCGAGTTAATCATTAAATTTGATATTAAAGATGCAATTATTGATAGGTGATTGTACCATGGAGTGATCAGTGGATGTAGAATGAAGAATACGATAAGAGAATTGGAGTTTGATAATGCAGTAGTTGAGAGGAGGGTAGAGGCCATAGAACGAGAAATAACTCAACATTTTTGAAAATTATACGCTGAAGAGGTGGAATATAGAGCTTTCCTTAAGAATATTGATTGGGCACCTATTAGTAGGCATTAGGCAAACTGGTTAAAAATACCATTTGGTGAAGAGGAAATTAGCCGGACAGTTTGGGGCTTGGGGATAGTCCATTATGTTTTTTCTATTAGGTTCTTCAAGAGTTGTTGGGAAACAATAAAGACCTACTTAGTGCGTTTGATCAATTCTACTTAAAAGCCACTATTTGCAAGAATATAAATTCTACCTTTATCACTTTAGTTCTTAGAAATGAAAAGTCTATGAAAGTCTCCGAATATCGCCTAATAACTTTAGCGACAGTTTGTACAAGATCATCATTGAGTACTCTCTCTAAGGATTAGTAAGATCTTGGATGACACGATTTCACTAAACCTTCATGCTTTTTATAGGAGGTAGACAAATTCTGGATGCATTTCTACCGGCAAATTGAGTAATGGATTTTATATGTAAGTCAAAGGAAAAATGGTTGATTCTTAGATTGGACTTTGAGAAAGCATGTGATGGAGTTCACTGGATTTCTAGATGGAGTTATGGATCATAAAGGTTTGGGAACTAGATGGAGAAGGTGGACTAGGATTGTTATCATCAGTCCTTGTGGTGATACTTGTTGATGGTAAGACCCAATAGTGGATCCAAGAAATGACATGTTTAAGGCAACAAGATACCATCTTTCCATTTCTCTTTATCCTAGATGTACTAATTAGGATGATGATTAGAGTAACTTAGAGATAAAGGGGGGAAATTCATTCACAAGCACCAAGAAACTGCCAATCCATATACAAAAATATTTACATATCAATCAAAATATTAAAATCTGTCGTTAAATAAAGATGATGACCTATTAACAAAAATCTCAGGGTTTAGAACCATTTACCCTCTTTCCCTATCAAAGTCATCTTTTATCCCCACAACAGCTCTCCTATTTATTTTTTTTTTCACACCACGCAAAAAATAATAAAGGGAATGAGAATAATATGTTTCTTCACTCTACTAACCCCCTTCCACATCCAAATTTCTTCCCTAATCGAAGTGGGCATCATCTAACTGATGCTTAGTAACCTATAAGCCAAAATCCATAATTTATATACAAGCGGGTACCTACATGATTCCTCCTCATTTTTACATAAAAAATGTCCGTTCACCAATATTTTCCCCCTTTTAATTAGATTATTAATAGAAAGGATACACCCTCGACCTACTTCCCATGTGAAGAAAGTAACTAGTGATAGAGCATTAACCTTTCAGATTTTCGGAAAAGGAAAACTAGTGTCCATAACATCATTTTCAATTAGATTACTATACAAAGACTTGACCGAGAAAGACCCCCTAGCATTGAGTCTCCAAATTGGTTGACATTGTTGTTCCTACTGATTTAGTGGTAGAAAGTGGTTGGAGGAAAGTCTCATGGTCATTTACTTCACAATCATTAAGATTTCTCGTAACTTCCACAGGGATAGAGGGAGAGAATTTATGGTTGCGGAGGACAAGTTGGAGTTACTACATCTACTATTTGCTAATGATACAATTTTGTTCTTACATGATGATAATAGGTCAATTAGGAATGTGATTACTCTTATTCAAGTATTTGAGATATTAGGATTGGAGATAAATTTGGGGAAGAGGTCTCATAAGAATTAATGTGGATGATGCAATTGTGTTGAATAAAGCCAATCCAAGGAGCAAATCATATCCATCAAGAACTGAATTTATCTTTATTATTTAAATGTCTTTAGTCCATCAAGAACCGAACTTTTTGTGGTAAAGAGTGATTAGAAGTATCCATGGGAGTGACAAGGACATATGGGATGCCTCATTAGGAAGATTCATATCCCACTAAAGTCCTTGGAAAGTAACTTCCCAAGCACTTCCGTTGTTCGTTCTCCTTGCTGGACTCCAAGTGGGAGATGGATCTAGAGTGAGAATTTGGGAAAATACCTGGGTAAAATAATAAGCTTTAGCCACACAATTTTCCCGACTGTTTAGTTTTTCTTCAATGTACTTAATTGGGTGATGCCTCCTATATTAGAGGGTTTTATTTGCTCTATTATTCACGGGATAGGAGTGAAGAGAGAAGCTTAGCCTCCAAGGCAAATAGCAACATTTTCCAGTCTATGATGTATTTTGCTAGCAAGGAACCGTTGGATTTTCATTGACCAAACGACAACCTTGGATGAGTTATGGGAAAGGATAACTTTCATGGCAACCTTATGGGAAACTCATATGGACATTGTGGAACAATGTGCTTTACACATGTATAAATTAAATTAGGGAAGTCTGAATATAATAATTAGTCTCCCTAGAATTAGATTGATTTGGTTAATTCTTTTTTTTTTGTGGTGTCATATCCACAGATTATGAGGTGGGAATATCCCACAGATTATGGGATGTGAATATCCCACACATTAAATGCTAGAGCTCCTGTGTATAAACCAGTTGTAATTGTAGTACAAAATGTAATTTTTCCTCACAAACTACAACGTGGTATTAGAGCTTTAGGCTCTTTTTTGGGGAACTGAAACGCTACCCTTCATAGTAGGGTTCTGCCTTCATAAAAGGGTTCTTTTTTCATTTTTTTGTTGTTCTGTTATTGAGGAGTTTTCTAAAACTCTACTTCATTATCAAGGTTCCATTGATTCGCCGCTACAATTTTTTTTGACCTACCACTTTGTACGGAATTGTACAAAATTGCAAGCTGCCCCCTATTTCTGCCCTACCGCCACTGCTGCCAGGAAGTTTTTGTAAGAGAGTACCTGAATTGTATCAGTCTTCATCGCTGATATTTTACTTGACTCGAACCGGTCTTAATTGCCTTGGGACTGCTTGGTTCGATTAAGAATGTCGGAAGTGGTAGAAACAACGACTATGATACCATTGGAGGATGTAGAAATCGTTAGACCTCAAGTTGGGAAATTGCAAAACATTCAGGCAGCATATAGGCTGAATGGAAAAAACTATCTTAAATGGTCCCAACTTGTTTGGATTGTGTTGAAAGGAAAAGGAAAAATTAGTCACATCTTAGGGACAGGGCCAAAACCGAAAGATCCACAATTTGAAGTGTGGGATGAGGAGGATTCGATGATCATGGCATGGCTATGGAACTCTATGACTCCAGAGATTAGCAACACATGTATGTTCTTAGCCACTGCCAAGGATGTAGGAGATGTAATTCAAGAAACGTATTTCAAGGCAAAGGATGCTGCCCAAGTCTACGATGTCAAAGTTAAGACGATCGTTGCAAAACAAGAAGATAGGATTGTCACTAAATATGCCAATCAAATGAAGACTCTATGACAAGAACTTGATCATTATAGAGTAATTAAGACCAAGTGTCTCGATGATGCAGCAATTTTGAAGGAATTTATTGAACAAGATAAAGTTTATTATTTTCTAGTTAGACTCAATCCAGAATTTGATTTAGTTAGAATTCAGATTCTTGGCAAACAGGAAGTTCCAAGTTTCAATGAAGTAGTGAGTGACACTCATCTGAGGAGAAGAAAGCAGAAGAGAATTGATGCTTGAAGGAGATTGACAGTTCGGCTCTAATTGCTACTAACAACAATAAGATAGCCATAAGTGCATAAAAAATGCTAGCGGTCGAGAATAGAAGGATCAACCAACTTAAGATTTAAGACTGTGACCACAAAAACACTCTATGGTGTACCTACTGCAAGAAGGCACGTCATACTCGCGAGCTGTGTTGGAAATTGCATGGAAAATCACCAAGCCGCGAGTGGGGACAAAAAGGAGAACAACTAAGGAACAATGGACAAGCCCAGATTGTAGCAGTGCAACTGCTTGAAGGGACATCATAAGAGATGAGAAATCTCAGCCAAGAAGAAATTAAGAGGGTGAGATCACTTATTAGCAATCTTGAAAAACCCTCAGGTACTTGTTCACTGGCGTATTCAGGTAAACTTCCCTTCTCAATTGGATTAAATGTCTCGAATATAATCTTTACCAACTCTTGGATTATTGACTCGGGAGCTACCGACCATATGACCCATTCCTCAAAAAATCTTTCCTCATATACCCCGTGTCAAAGTAATAGGAAAATAATCACAGCCGATGAATCCTTAACTACTGTGGCAGGCATAGGTGATGTCAAGATAAGCTCGTCACTGTTGTTAAAAAATGTTCTTCACGTCCTTAGGCTAACCACAAATCTTGTTTCCATCCAAAAACTCACTAAAGATCTGCATTGTAAAGTGGTGTTTAATCAGAGTTATTGTGTATTTCAGGACAAGGATTTAGGGAGGACGATTGGACATGCTAGAGAATGGGACGGGCTCTCTTATCTCGAAATATTTAATCATTTACCAAGTCAATCCAACACTACCAAGAGCATAAAATCTGATTTTCTTGTCTCACAGTATTTTTCATATAATAAAGGATAAGTCTGGCTTCATCATCGCAGACTTGGACATCCATCATTTAGGATTATTAAATTTTTATTTGCTTCTTTATTTAAGAATCTAGAAGTTGAACATTTTCATTGTGAAGTGTAAGAACTTGCTAAATACAAACGTGTATCTTTTCCAATTAGTAATAAAAGGAGTTCTATTCCTTTTGATTTCATTCACAGTGATATTTGAGGTTCTTCAACTATTTCCAACATAAATGGAGGTAAATGGTTTATGTCGTTCATTGATGATTGTATTTGAGTCACCTAGATTTTTTTACTTAAAACAGAAATCCGATGTTAGTATTGTTCTTCTAAATTTTTGTTATGATAAAGACTAAATTTGGAGTCAATATCAAAAGATTAAATCAGATAATGCTAAAAACTATTTCAATCAAGCCCTAACTCCATTCTTTCAGAAAACAAGAATAGTACATGAGTTCTCTTGTGTGGGCACTTCGCAAAAAATGTAGCAGAATGAAAAAATGGTCATCTTCTCGATTCAACAAGATCCTTCTTGTTTTAGACAAATATGCCTAAATCTTTTTGGGGAGAAGCAGTTCTTACAGCTGCCCATATCCTAAAATCGTTTGCCTTCTAGAGTCCTAAGATTTAAAAGTCCAATGGATGTCCTTTCCAAGTTCCATCCAAACCTACACACCACAAATAATCTTGTTCCTCGTGTATTTGGGTGTGCGGCATTTGTTCATGTTCATAATCAGAACCGGAAAAAATCATATCCAAAGGCATTAACATGCGTGTTTGTAGGATATTCTTCAACTCAAAAGGGGTATAAGTGCTATCACTCTCCATAAAAAATGTTTTATGTCTCAGCTAATGTGACATTCCATGAACAAGAACCCTATTTCACTAGTCCTTATCTTCAGAGGAAAATTTAGGAATGGAAGATAAGGATAAGGCTGATTTCTTGCCTCTTGATCTGCCATCTTCACCACTTCCTGTGTCAAGACAGTCTAGTCCCGTGGAAGTTTGTATCGAGCTTACTGAAAATGTTCCTCCCACCGAGCCCAAAGACAGAGTGTTCTCGAGGAGGAAGAAGGTTGTCCCTAAATCTATGCAAGTCCAAAACTCTAACCTAAATCTTGAGAATGAGGTAGCAATTTCTAATCATTTTTCTCGGTATGAATATGAAATAAACAATAATGACCAAGACCTCCCTATTGCTATTAGGAAAGGAGTTAGAGAATGTATAAACCAACCTCTATATCCTCTAGCACATTTCCTGTCCTTTAAACATTTTTCACCATCTCATAGAGCCTTCCTTGTCAGCTTATATACCATCTCCATCCCTACCAATGTATTCGAGGCTTTAACCAATGAAAAATGGAAGCAAACCATGAATGTGGAGATGGGGGCATTGGAGAAGAACAAAACTTGGGAGTTAGTGAAGTTATCTGAAGGAAAGAAACCCGTAGGGTGTAAATGGGTTTACACAGTAAAACATAGAGTAGATGGATAAATAGAAATATACAAGGCTAAGTTGGTGGTTAAGGGTTATACTCAAACCTATGGGATTGATTATCAAGAAACATTTGTTCTGGTTACAAAGATGACACTGTTAGAGTTTTATTGTCACTAGCAGCTATGATGATTGTGATTTGCAGCAATTTGATGTTAAGAATGCATTTTTGCATGGAGAATTGGATGAGGAAATTTATATGGAAGTTCCACCAAGTTATAATAAAGGGTTGACTATTGGTACAGTATATAGAGTAAAAAAGTCCTTGTATGGATTTAAACAATCACCACGAGCATTGTTTGGGAGGTTTGCTAAAGTAATGACAGCTATGGGATATAGGCAGAGTCAAGGGGATCACACTTTGTTCATTAAACACTCACTTGCAGGTAAAGTTATAGCCCTATTGGTATATGTTGATGACATAATTGTGATCGGGAATAATGATAAGGAGAGACAACTTCTAAGTCAATGTTTAGCTAACGAATTTGAGATCAGCACATTAGGAAGATTGAAGTATTTCCTCAGGATTGAAGTTGTTCATTCTAAGCAGGACATTGTCATCTCTCAACAAAAATATGTTACAAATCTACTCAAAGAAATTGGCAAGACAAGATGCAAACCAGTGAGTACTCTAATAGAATTGAATCTCAAGCTTGGAGAGGTAGAAGAAGATGTTATGGTGGATAGAGAGATGTATCAACGGTTGGTGGGGAAGATAATTTATCTTTCTCACACTCGACTAGATATAGCGTATGTGGTGAGTGTGATCAGTCAGTTCATGCACAATCCAAAGGAAGTCCACCTGCAGATGGCATACAGAATTTTGCAATATCTCAAAGGGACACTAGGTAGAGGTATCCTTTTCAAGAAGAATGGAGGGTTAGTCCTTGAGGCATATACAGATGCTGACTATGCTAGGTCAGTTGTTGACAAAAGATCAAATTCAGGTTATTGCACATTCTTGGTGGAAATTTGGTGACATGGAGGAGTAAGAAACAGAATGTGGTAGCACGGTTTAGTGCTGAGGCAGAATATTGAGTAATGGCTTAGGGAGTGTGTGAATTACTACGGTTGAATATTGTTATAGAGGATCTTAAGATTACATGGGATGACCCTATGAAACTTTATTGTGATAACAAATCTGCAATCAGCAGCTCACAATCCAATGCAGTATGATCAAACGAAGCACATCGAGATTGACAGACACTATATCAAAGAAAAGTTGGATAGTGGACTGATTTGTACACCTTATGTATCTACACATGGCCAACTTGCTGATATACTCACTAAGGGGTTAAGTAGTTCCGTGTTTGAGAGTTTTGTATCCAAGCTGGGAATGGTGAATATCTATTCACCAGCTTGAGGGGGAGTGTGGAAGAATGTGCTTTACACATGTATAAATTAAATTAGGAAAGTATGAATATAATAGTTAGTCTCCCTAGAGTTAGGTTGATTTGGTTAATTCCTTTTTTTTTGTGGTGTCGTATCCCACAGATTATGGGATGTGAATATCCCACAGATTATGGGATGAAAATATCTAACAGATTATGGGATGTGAATATCTCACAGATTATGGGATGTGATTCCCTTTTTAAAGGTTAGAGCTCCTGTATATGAACCAATTGTAATTGTAATACAAAATATAATTTTCTTTCGCAAACTACAACAGACATTATCCTAACATTTGTCTCACTGTGCTCCATTGGAATTAGGGAGCTGTTATATATAGCTAATAGAATGTTATATGTGCTTTATATTTACCGTTTTGTTGAATTTTTTGATCTTTGTGGAGGATATCTGACCTCTAATTTCGTATTCTTTTTCCTTCATTCCTATATTAAATTTCTTCTTTTATCTTTAGAAAAAGATCTCTCTTCAAGATGTAATATCCCGGCCTCTGAATTTATCCAAACGGCAAGGGGAGCATTGCTTGGAGTTTTCATTCACCCGCAACAATCGGATAGGCTTACTACTAATAAGATATTAGAAGTCCGACACTCAACTGCTTGATGTCTCTCGATATCTACTTTATATGCTTTGGAGGAGGAGCACGCTCCGATTTATTTCTCCTGAAGGTATTTGAGAGGAAATATTGCTTCTCATATATTTCCATCGTGAATGATGTGAATTTATACAACCTAAATGCTAACAAATTCTGACAAGATCCTAACAATTTTATGGGGAGAAGGAAATTTGTTTGTGACTCCCTTTGTATACAAAATCTACAGCTAATAAAACAGAAAATATACAACCTGAAAAATACAACTTAATTTCTCTTTATTTTCTACTTAATTATTCTTTATGTTCTATACTCCCCCTCAATCTAGTTTACATATATGTTGAGTAAATGTAGATTGAATAATATGTCATCGAAGGTTCTTTTAGGTAGAACTTTCGTTAGAATGTTTGCAATCTGTTGATCGGTTGAAATGTGCATCAATGTTATAGTTTCATCTTTTAATTTCTCTTTGATAAAATAACGATCGATCTCCACATATTTAGTTCTGTCATGATGTACAGGATTCTTAGCCATACGGATGGTTGATTGATTGTCGCACCACACCTTCATAGGCACGTTGTTAGGAGCCTTTAATTCGACAAGTATTCTCTTTAACTACATACCTTCACATATACCGTGAGTAAGGGCCCTAAATTCAGATTCTGCACTGCTGCGAGATACAACTGACTATTTCTTGTTTCGACAGGTGATCAGGTTCCACCAAACGTAGGTACAATACCCTGATGTAGAACTTTTGTCACTTGTAGAGTCTACCTAATCTGCATCAGTATAAATTTCAACATCCCTTCTATCTGTCTTTTGAAAGAACAACCCTTATCTTGGAGTCTTTTTAAGATAATTTAGAATTCGATACACAGCTCTCATGTATTCCTCAGTTGGCTGATTCATGAACTAACTTACTATATTCACTGCAAAGCTAATGTCAGGTCTTATATGTGCTAGGTAGATAAGCTTTCCAATGAGTCTTTGGTACCTCTTTTTGTCAACTGTTTTATCACTGATTTTGGATCCAAGCTTAATGGTTGAATCCATAGGAGTGTCAACAGGCTTGCTTCCTAGCATCCCAGTATCCTTTAAGAGATTCAAAACGTACTTTCGTTGAGATATTGAAATTCCTTTCTTGTATCCAGCCACTTCCATACTAAGAAAATACTTTAGTATTACCAGGTCTTTAATTTCAAATTGTTGGGATAGGAATTGCTTGAGTTTCTGAATCTTCTTAACGTGATCATCTGTAAGAATGATGTCATAACGTATACAATCAAAATGACTTTCTTACCTGAGGTGCAATGTTTGACAAATAGTGTATGATCGGATTGATATTGTTCATATATTTCATGTTCTACAGTTCTTGTGAATCTATCAAATCATGCCTTTGAAGATTGTTTTAAGTCATAGAGTGATTTCTTCAGTTTGTACACTTTCTGAGGATTGTCTGTTAGTTCAAACCCTGGTGGTATATCCATATATACTTCTTCTAGATCATCATTAAGAAATGCATTCTTCACATCTAGTTGGCAAAATGGCCAATCAAGGTTAGATGCAAGTGAAAAAGTACCCGAATAGTATTGTGTTTGGCTACTGGAGTAAAAGTCTCCTGATAGTTTACTCCATATGACTAAGTGTAGCCTTTGGCTACCAGGCGAGCCTTATACCGATTCACACTCCCATCTGGATCATACTTAGTTGTGAAGACCCATTTGCACCCCACTTAGTGCTTTCTTGGAGGTAGATCAACTAATTCTCATGTCTCATTTTTTTCAAGTGTCTTGATTTTCTCTTGAACAATTATCTTTCATTCAAGTATTTACAAAACTTCATGAATTGTTTTGGGCTCTGATGAATTACTGTCTATCCTGCATATAAAAGTATGATGTTCCGAAGATAGCTTGTCCAAAGGAACATAGTCTTGTATAGGATGTTTAGTGCATGTCCGAGTCCCGTTTCTCAAAGTAATAGGAACATCAATATCAGTATTTAAAGTAGGAGCAGAGATTACATCACCTGGATCAATGGTGGATTCATGGGTTTGGATGATTTAAGTGTTTTTTCTATGTTTTTTATAGTATAGACACATAGCTCATTAGCTGAGGTAATGCGTTCTCTATAACTGGTTTTGGTTCAGGTTCTAGGGAAGGCTTGCTTGGTGAGGAATGACTCTGTGGATATAGAGGAGGTATACACACATCCCATTACTGATATTTCTGAGTAAATGTCTCCCCCTGAATATCAGTTGTGGGGTAAAAAGGTTGGTTTTCAAAAAATGTGACATCCATTGTATTATAGAAGTAACGGGTTTCCAAAACTAGAAATTTGTATCCTTTCTGATGAACAGAGTACCCAATAAAAATGCATTTTATGGCTCTTGGATTAAGTTCCTCACGGAGGTGTTTGTGAATATGAACATAAACTGAACAACCAAAAACTTTGAGTGGTAATGTATTTAAAATATGAGATTCATAAAAGATTTGTGAAAGAATGGCGTAAGGTGATTGAAATTGTAAGATTTGGGAGGGTATCCGATTTATCAGGTAGGAAGCAGAAAGAACTGCCTCTCCCCAAAGGAATTTTGGTACATGAGTGGTGAACATAATTGATCTAGTTACGTGAAGAATATGTCTATTTTTTCTTTCGACTATGCCGTTTTGCTGTGGGGTACGAACACGAGTTTTGATGAATAATTCCATGTTCAATAAAGTATTTTTCAATGGTGACTTCAAAATATTCACAAGTATTGTCAAATTTCAACACTTAGATGGTAGCCTGAAATTGGGTTCAAATCATTATATGTAATTTTTTAAATAGAGGTTCAACTTCTGATTTTTCTTTCATGAGAAACACCCACGTAATTCTTGTATGGTCATCAATGAAGGATGTAAATCATCTAGTTCCGGTGATGTTGGAGACCTTGGAGGGTCTCCATACATCGCTATGAATCAATGTAAATGGTTTTGAAGATTTATATGGTAAACTAGGGAATGAATTTCGAACATGTTTAGAAAATTAGCATATTTCACACTGAAAAGAAACTGGATCTTTTTCTTTAAATAGTAAAGGGAACATCTTTTTCAAATATATAAAATTTGGATGTTCTAGTTTATAGTACCACAACATGATATCATGGTCTTTATTTGCAGAAATAGAAACAGAGTTTGCACATATTGCTTTGTGAGCTTGTCTTCTAGAAGTATTGATTTGAAACAAGTATAATCCTGAGCTCACTGCCAATCGTTCTCTCCGAGTACAAGTCCTGAAATTCACACATATTAGAGACAAATTGTGCAGTACATTTTAAGTCTTCATATAGTTTACTAACTGATAGTAAATTACAATCCAAATTTGGAGTATAGAGAACTGAACACAAAGTTAAATTTGGAAATAAATTTACAGAGTCAATTCAGCCACTTTTGAAATAGAACCATCAGCAATTCTAATTGAAAAAACTTTTTCACACTTGCTGTATTTTTGAAATATTGAGGCATCTCCACTCATATGATCAAATGTTCCAGAGTCTACTACCTGCATCTGTCCTTTTTCTGAAAAAACAAATAAACTAAGGATATTACCTTTGTGTGCCATAGAGGCATTAACCGGGTAGGATTTTTAAACAAAATACAATGGAGGACTTCCAGCTGTTCAGGATTGAAGGGACTGCTCTCCACAACATCAGAGGGCATTTCTTCAGCAATTACGTGGTTGTCCTGATGCTTGCTTGAGGTTTCTGCTTTGGAGGATTTCCACTCACCTGAAGGCTTCCAGTCACTGGGCTTGTATGGAGCTTCCAGCAGCGCTCACGAGTATGCCCTAGCTTTTTACAATGATCACACTAGGGCCTCGTCTTCTTTGTTCGAGCGTTGACAGCTCGGGTTGTGAGCGCTGAAGAGTTCTCGGCCAGGTGGGTCTGCTCAACATCACCCGTCATGACCTTCTTGTGGCTCTCTTCGCGTCAGATTTCAGAGAACACCTCCCGAAGACTCGGCAACGGTTTGGTACTCAACACGCGTCCCCGAATCTCGTGGAGGTTCCTGTTCAAACCCAGCAAGAATTTGAAGACGCGCTTCTCTTTGACGAACGACTTTGAAGTTCTTTGCATCTTCGGGGCAACTCTATGGGCGCTCTTCAAATATATCCATCTGCTGCCAGTTACGAGTTAAGGCGTTATAATACTGAGTAACGCTTAACTCACATTGCCGAAGATATGAAGCGCGGACTCTATCTCGAAATTGGCGGAAGTGTTTACTTTGCTGGAGTAAAATTCCTGAGCTGCTTTTCAGATTTCGTGAGCAGTTTCATAGAGTAGGAAATTCTATCCAATTTCTGGGGTCATTGACGTGATGAGTCATGACATCACCATGCTGTCTTCAATCTCCCATACGCGAGCACTTGAGTCAGTTGCTGGAGGAGATACGACTTCACCAGTAAGATGTCTGTAGCAACCTTCCCCCGGATGAACAATCAGACAGAGGATGACCATTGTAGGTAATTACTGCCGTTGAGTTTATGTTCTGTAGTGCAGGACGAAGACATGTCATTCGCAACGTTGCTAGTTGATGTGTGATGATAGGAACTAGAGGAGACCTGTAGAGAAAACAGAAGCACGCCTGTGGCCATTTGTGATTACGGTTTAGCAAGGATCACTGTTCTTGGATCAGGTAAGGCTCTGATACCATGAAGTTATTTGAGAGGAAATATTGTTTCTCATATATTTCCATCGTGAATGATGTGTATTTATACAACCTAAATGCTAACAAATTCTAACGAGATCCTAACAATTTTATGGGGTGGAGGAAATTTGTTTGTGACTCCCTCTGTATACAGAATCTACAGTTAATAAAACAGAAAATATACAATTTGGAAAATACAACTTAATTTCTCCTTATTTTCTACTTAATTATTTCTTATTTTCTACATCTCCATTGCAAGATTGCTTGGACAATTTTGACTAAATATTGAGTCTCTCTGGTATCAAATACGTTGTATCTCCAACAATTAAGAGCTTTATAGGTGTGTGCATCAAGGATGATGGATTGAGAGAGATATATTTTGAGGCAAGGGGCTATATCTACTGATCTATTGACCATATGGCTTGTACAATGGAAAATTTTTAACAACTGATGTACGTCATTCTATGAGCTTTAAGAGAGAGTGACTTTTTCATCATTGTGGGTCAAGGTGCATGGAAAATTCTCGGATCTAGCTATTTCCAAACTCCATTAGAACTCAGAGATTATTATTTTTGGCCTTAAGATCTCACATCTTATAAGTACTATAATTTTTTTCGTTCACTATAAATTGTAACATCTAGAGGATGTCTCACCCTCCTTCCGTTGTATTTTTCTCTACTTATCTTAATAAATCTTTTTCTTTTATAGAAAAATATAAAGACATAAGTATCTCTTATCATAGAAGAGATTAATAACTCCGTAATAGAAGAATAAATTAATGGTCATGAAATTAATAAGAATGTTTTACTAAGTGAAGGGTGCTATTGACTATGAGTTCAATATTATTAATACAAAAATTGCAGAAATAAAGATAAAACAATTAGATATATAGTTATGTTTTTGTAAAATTTTCTATATTAAACACAAATATGAATATTCTTGCATGATGTTCATTGGCAAGTGATGCAACTCTTTTTGTGAAGAAAAATATTAAATCCAGTTATATTTATATTACTTATATATTATTTAAGATGCCACTTATTGTTGTATTTATGTTTTTAAAAATTTTCACCTGTCACTTTTAGATGCATTTAATGTGGATTTATTAGTTTATATGGTAAATAGAAAAAAAATACTAGAATGATATATTATTAAGGAAATGCGAAATGATATCATTAATGTAAGTAATTATTTAAATATTTAAAATCTAATGAAATAAAATAATTATTTAAATATTTTAGATAGTGATTCACACACTTGTACAGCCAATGGCTTCCCCTCATTTATCTCTGCTGAATCCAGAGAATGAACATACAGTAGTTTATGCCACACCAAATTGTAATCTTAACACCCTTGTTTTTTTTTTGGGTGCTATCTTTGAGTTTTCGGTCCATTTCCTTTGAATCAAAATTTTCTTTCTGCTCTTGTTAATTTATTAGTAATAGTTTTATGTATACTAGTTTAATTATTTTTCTATATGGTGACGAGTATAAAACCATACGTTGTTTCTCTCACTGGTGCTTTTATGATTTAACTAGGTAGGAGTGGATAATATGTGCATATTGGTTCATGCTGTAAAACGACAATCAATAGATTTGCCTTTAGAGGATCGAGTAAGTAATGCACTGGTTGAAGTTGGTCCATCCATTACATTAGCAAGTTTATCGGAGGTTCTGGCATTTGCTGTCGGAAGTTTCATTCCTATGCCAGCATGTCGTGTCTTCTCCATGTTTGCAGGTCCCAGAATCCCAAAGTCCTAATTTATACGAAATTGGAATTCTCATTTCCATTTCATTTTTCCCTTAATTTTTTTTGTAACCCTTTTTTGTTGTAGCTTTGGCTGTTCTGTTGGACTTCCTTCTGCAAGTTACTGCTTTTGTTGCCTTGATAGTTTTTGACTGTTTGAGAGCTGAGGATAACAGGATTGATTGCTTTCCATGTGTAAAAATTCCTTCGTCTTTTGGAGTGTCTGAAGAAGGTATTTTTTGCTGAAGCATTTCTACTTATTGTCTGTTTCTGTCGTATTGGAAGGCTACAAATTGATTTAATGAATCGTAGATATCAGGCAAAGAAGGGATGGACTACTGGCTAGATATATGAAGGTATGCTTTAGAATCTTTACAAACACCAAACCTTTTTCAACATTAGGGTACTTTTGATTTGGTGATAGGATTTATCTTCCTAGGACTCTAATTACTTCTGGAGTTCAGTCTTAGCAATCATATATTTTCTGTCGCTTTTGTTTTGAAATATACTTCATATCTACTTCAGGAAGTTCATGCACCCATTCTTGGACTTTGGGGAGTTAAAATAGTTGTAATTGCCGTCTTTCTTGCCTTTGGTTTGACCAGTATTGTAAGTTGGCATTTTTTTCGTTCTTAATCTTTCCCTTTACAATTATGTTTTGGTAGTGTTTATCATTTATGTGTATTTTACCTTGTACTTTCTTCTATATGATTTATGATTTATCTGCATTTTTAAAATGGCTTGGAGGCCCTATGCAAGAGGATTGAATCTGGTTTAGAGCAAAAGATTGTTCTTCCTCGGGACTCTTATCTTCAGGTTTAAGTCCTCAGATACGATATCAAGTGCTTTTATTTTTCTTTTTCTTTTCTTAGCACCCAATTTTTGTTTGTATCAGGGGTATTTCAACAATGTCTCAGAATATCTCAGAATTGGACCGCCATTATATTTTGTTGTTAAGAATTATAATTACAGGTATCTACTCTCTCAGTCTCTCTTTGCTAACTTCTTTTATTGGATCAAAATTTAGGTTCTCTTTCTGAAAGAGTGCATGTACTCATGTTTGCTGAGAGAGATGGAGAGTGGATTTGAGGAAATAAATGGGAATAATTCTATTGTTCAAAATTTTAGGGAGCAAGCATAAGAAGAAAATGTAAAGTTTTTCTTTTGAAATTGAACTTTCTTAACCCCTTATTTTCTGTTTTTTTCCCATGCCATTTGAAGATGCAAACATGGTTTTTAGAATGGACTTGCTAGAAGGAAATAAGATCAATTTTTTGCAACCAGTCTAATGTAATAATAATTTTAGAAGCGGGGTAAAAGACGAAAGGATTGAAGTAGAAAACATAAATCCTTCAAGAGTCTGAAACAGTAATAAAGCAATGAAAAAGAACATGATTGGAAAGAAAAAATATCTCTGGTGATTTTAATGTTGAAAAAGTATCTCTGGTGATTTTAATGTTTCTTTAAAAATGGTCAATTTTTGTGCTGGTAAAAGAACTCTTAGTTTCAATGTTAAATTTCATCTGTCTGTTTAGTCTGACGGTAAAATTGCTTTCTTTCTCAGCTTGGAGTCAAGACAAACAAACCAGTTATGTTCCATCAGCCAGTGTGATTCTAACTCCCTTTTGAATGAGGTAATAAATTGATTTCATAATCTACTGCTATATTGAAAGTGAATTACATTAGTTTATACAAACGATCTCATATATTTATGCTAAGAAGCTCCTATGAGATGCTAAGTTTTGTGAAATTCCCTGGGAATTTGATATCAAAAGGTTACATACTGAGAAAAATATTGTAAAATGGTTGCTACGTCTTTGTACAATGTTCAAACTAATCAGATATCAAGGGCATCACTAGTTCCAGACTCAAGCTACATTGCTAAACCTGCCGCCTCATGGCTTGACGATTTCCTTGTATGGATATCACCGGAGGCATTTGGTTGCTGTCGGAAATTTACAAATGGTAGCTATTGTCCACCTGATGATCAGGTTGGTGCTTCTGTTGTGTGCTTTTTTTCCTGAATTTGGTCTGAGTTTTGTTCCTTTCTATGGTTTAACATTGTATTCTGTGCAACAGATGTAAACTCTATTTTCAGTTGTCAATTAAGCAATAATATATCATTAGATCACTGAACTGGTATTCTCTTTCTCCAGCCACCCTGCTGTTCATCTGATGAAGGTCCTTGTGGCTACGGTGGAGTCTGCAAAGACTGTACAACAGTAATAGCCTATTCTTTGTCTATGTATCTGTTCTCTTCTATCCCTTCATCTTTGGCTTTCATCCTTTTTATGGGAATGAGAACATACACTGAGACAGCTCTTCTTTAGTGTTTTGTGATGTGATATCAGGGAGAAATTTTCAGACTAATTTTCTGCATTGGGTTTCAGTGCTTCCGTCATTCGGATTTGGTTCATGATCGTCCATCTACCATTCAATTTAGGCAGAAGCTTCCGTGGTTTCTTAACGCTCTGCCATCTGCTGATTGTGCGAAGGGTGGTCATGGGGCTTATACTAACAGTGTCGATCTAAATGGTTCGTGTGATTGAGGTTTTTTCTTTTTTAAAAGAAACCATTTCTTTATAGTTAATATGTATAAGTAGTTGTATAATGGCTGATCCTAAGTAATTCAATTGCATTTTTCACTTTTATCATTTCTCAGGTTATGAGACTGGTGTTATTCGAGCATCAGAGTTTCGTACATATCATACACCACTTAACAAACAAGTATAGAAATATCATTGGTGAAATGATTCTGTTTAAATCTGTTAGCCCGAGTGATGGAAGTTCTAGACTGTCTGTTTGATCTGGCTGTCCTTTCTCAGGGTGACTATGTTGGTTCAATGCGAGCTGCACGGGAGTTCAGCTCAAGAATTTCGGAGTCTTTGAAGGTTTGAATTAGGCCTTGTGTAGATGTACCTTTATCTTAGACTTCAGCAATTTTATCAATAATCTCTGAACATTAACTATTGCCAGAAGAGATTGGAATAGATGCTTACCGTCCCAAGACCTGGAGCATAGTGCTGTTTGATACTGAAATACTTCAGATTTACATGATTCTGACAACTTCTCTGATGCAGATGGATGTCTTTCCATATTCAGTCTTTTACATATTCTTTGAGCAGTACCTGGACATCTGGAGGGTGGCTCTGATCAACATTGCTATCGCACTTGGTTGGTATCTTAAGACATTGTTGTAAAATTTTGCATCTTTGAAGTAGTTCTGTTCGATACAACAGTCTCTTTATCCTTTATGACTGGGATATTTTCTTTTCAACATTCTTATGCCTTATTTATTTTTCTATTCTTGTAGAATGTTGTAACTTAAATAAGAAAATTAAACTATTTTTTTGTTAAGGAAAGGTTAAATTACGTTTGAGGGTATAAGGGTAAAAATACACTTTATGTAATTAATTGTGATCATATTTATTTTTCATTTTAGAAAATCTATATATATAGGATTGTAATATTTAATAAAATATACAAACTATTTTTAACATAATATCAGAGCTCTAGGTTAAAAAATCTTAAACTATTTTACAAACCTTGTTCGGTGTTTATTACCAAAATAAGAAAATTGTGAAAAGAGTTAGCCTTCATTATTGGCCACCACAACCTTAGTTGTTGTCCACCATAGATCAGCCATCTCTCCACAAATAGACATCGTAGCTAGCCATCTCCACCAAGATCAAGATTCATTGCCCCATCCAATTTGCCTAGATGTGCACAGGCTAATCGTGGTTGCTCTCAGTCGTGCGGTTGACTCATACGTGCACAACACAGCCATTGTCGCTCTCAGTAGCACATTTTGCCCAGATGCGCAACCCTAGCTGCCACATTAACGGATGCCTCAACCGCATTGCAGACCAGTCTGCACCTCGCTCTTGACAGGGTTGTAAATCTATCTGGGGACCGCTTCTTAGCGCACTGTTTCTCTATGCAACTGTCCACCCTGTCGGCCTAGCACCCGCCACTCCCTGCACTAGAAACGTACTATGATATGGTGGTCAATCGTTCCTCTAAATCTTTGCTCATTCCTAGCAGCTTCCCTAGCCATGTCTAGCTTGTCTAAGTCTAAATTCACTAATGTCAGAGGGTACATCTCAATCCAAAGACTCAGACTCCCACATGGGAAATATCACCAGCGAATGTCAGCTAATTCAGGTTGCCTAGATGTTCATAGGAAAAGATTTAAGTTGGTCTCAATTAGTTCGGACCACTCTCAAAGGAAAAGATATGTGCAACCATCTCCTCCGTACCAAACTAAAAATCCAGAGACCCCACATTTGATTCATGGGATCAAGAAGATTTTATAATCATGGCATTGATCTAGAGCTCCAAGGCTTCAGAAATAAGGAAAACCATATTATTCCTATGTACGGTAAAAGCAATGTAGGATAGAATTAACAAAATCTACTTGAAAGTTGAGGACATTGCTCAAATTATTGATATGACGTTCAAGACTGATACAACACCGCCACGCAGATTGCATAGAAGATTGGTTCCCAACCCACGGTTTGTAGAAGAAAAATAAGGGAAATGTGAGGAAATTGCAGAACCAAGAAATCTGCACACTATCAACTAGCTGTTAAGCATTTGTTGTTATATCTTCTGTTTAGATTTCGATTGTTAGTGGCTGAATTATGGGACTGCTTTGCCTATAAATTCACCACATCTGCAAATAAATTCGATTCATTAGTAAAAGTAAGAAATTGTGGTTTCCTTTGCATCCGAAGCAAAGAACAAAAATTTCTATTCTTTATTTTGTTTTGATTGGGACCCATCAGTGGTATCAGAGTAGGTTCACCATGTTAACCAATAAGGAGAGAATAGAAAACCTGGAGCACAGCGTTGGCGATATTCAGGACCACCTGAGTCGCATGGAACTAGGCACGACCGACAAGCTCCATAAGTTGGAAGATGTCGTCCGACGGTTGATGGACACCCTCGTGCTCAATTGAGAGAGTTCTAGCAGTCACCAAACGAACCTTCCTTTGTCCACAAGACCCAGCCGAGAGGACCCCACCGAAAGAACTGACAGAAGCTGACCGGCGTTCTACTCATGAATCACGAAGCTCGATTTCTCCACTTATTCGGGCGACGACCCGATGGAATGGCTCAACCGAGTCGAGTAGCTCTTCGAATTTTAGCACACCAACGAGGAGCATAAGGTCTCCTTCGCTTCCTTCCACCTTGAAGGCGAAGCAAATCAATGGCTCTAGTTAAAGAAAGCTTATAGGAAAGAAGGGAGAACAGCGACATGGACTGAATTTGTGGAGGAACTTTGGACCCGTTTCGGGCCGACCAAAGGAGAAGACTTTTATGAGGCCCTCTCCCATATCAGACAGATAGCCCACTGAGAGAATACCAGTAGGAGTTTGAAATGCTCGGGAACCGAGTTCAGAGCTAGATCCAAAAGGCTCTCATTGGGACGTTCATGGGCGGGCTTAAGCCCAAAATAACAGATTGATGTTAAGGCCTAAGTCCTTGAAAGAGGCGATCAACTTGGCTTGCATGAGAGTAGAGTAACTGGGCCGGCAACGTAATCGGATCGGACGCAAATTGGTACCCAACCCAACCGGTAACCTGCCTTCCCAAGTGTCTCAAACCCTAGCCCTCGATACTGGTTGACTGAGACTCCTTGCCTGGGGAGGGATGCAACACTGGCGCGCCTAAGGCCTTTGCTTCCATTGCATCAAGTGGTTCACGGTGGGCTATAAATGCTGCCGCTCCCAGCTCTTGATCTTGGAATTGACCAACGAAGAGGACAAAGACGCAATAGGGGATGGAGCACCAAGAATCTCCCTCCACACCATCACCGGGTGGCCGACCACTCGAACCATGAGGGTCGCTGTTATTATCCAAGGGCACGCAGTGATGATCCTCATCGACAGCAGCTCCACTCACAATTTCATCAGTGAGCGGGTAGCCAATTAGCTTCGCCTACCAATCAAGTCCACTCCGCCCTCCTCGGTCCAAGATGCAGATGATCGTCCTCTCCGATGCCATGGCTGGTGAAAACATGTCGGTCATACTCTTCATCTTGATGATTTACTACTTACCTGGTTAGATTTGGTTTTGAGTGTTCAATGGCTAGAGAAATTGGGGTCGGTCGAGTGTGATTGGAAACAACTCACAATGAGCTTCCAATGGGGCAGTTGCTGTTGGATGTTGCGCGGCTTGGACGCCCCGACCATCCAACTTGCTTCCATCAGAGAGGTGGCCCGAGAGGTAGGCTGAACGGACTCTGTGTGCACCATTTATTGGTTGGTAGGACCATCAAGGGTGAACAGAAAAATAGCCAGGGAGGCCGAGAGCATACTGGACATGCTGAAACTGCAGGCCAAGTATCATGACGTGTTTCGAGTGCCTGACCAACTGCCACCAACAAGGTAGATTGACTATCATATCAACCTCAAAGAAGGAAAGGAACCGGTCAACATAAGGCCTTACCGGTACGCACCATCAAGGGTGAATGGAAAAATAGCTAGGGAGGCCAAGAGCAGACCAGACATGCTGAAACTCCTGGCCAAGTATCATGACGTGTTTCGAGTGCCTGACCAACTGCCACCAGCAAGGGAGATTGACCACCATATCAACCTGAAAGAAGGAAAGGAACCGGTCAACGTAAGACCTTACCGGTACGCACACTTTTAAAAATTTAAAATTGAGAAATAGGTTAATGATATATTTCAGAATGGGCTAATCCGACCGAGTACTAGCCCCTTCTCCTCCCCAGTTTTGTTAGTCTGAAAGAAAGACGACATTTGACGCTTCTACACCGATTACAGATCTTTGAATTCAGTCAGTATCAAAGACCACTTTCCCATTCCAACAATCGACGATATGCTAGATGAATTGTATGGGGTAGCCTATTTCACCAAACTTGATTTGACCGCAGGATACCACCAAGTCAGAGTATACCCCGATGACATTCTTAAAACTGCTATCCGCACCCATATGGTGGCCACTATGAGTACTTGATGATGTCCTTCGGCTTATGCAATGCGCCATCAATCTTCCAAGCCATTATGAACTTTATCTCTCTAGCACACTTCCGTAAGTTTGTACTTGTATTTTTTGATGATATCTTAATCTATAACTCATACTGGACTTCGCATCTTGTTCATGTCAAGCAAGTGTTCAAGATTCTCAAGAAACCCTAGTTCTATGTGAAACGAAAAAAGTGTACATTTGAGGCCCAAAAGCTTGAGTATTTAGGATATATTGTCATCGCTCAAGGAGTCAAGTTAGATCCAACTAAGATACAAGCATTGTTAATTTGGGCACGACCATCCACCATCACAGAACTCTGAGGATTCTTGGGGTTGACAGGATACTACTGAAAGTTCTTTCGAGACTATGACATTAATCGCCTAACCCCTCACCCAGTTACTTAAAAATGGACAAGCTCTAATTTCCACATCAACACTAGCATTGCCAAACTTCAATGATCCCTTTGTGATAGAGACGAACGCATCAGCGAATGGTATAGCTGCAATATTATCGCAACAAGGTCAGTCTATTGCGTATATGAGCTGTTCCTTGGGTGTTGCCAAACAAACATGGTCAACATACGCTAGGGAAATGCTAGCTATAGTGGTGGCAATCAGACTTTGGCAACTGTATTTACTGGGAGAAAAGTTTTTTATGCAGATGGACCAAGTCAGTTTAACATACCTCCTGAATCAGCGAATTACCACCCCGGAATGATAGAAGTGGGTTTCTAAGCTCATGAGATATGATTATGAGATTATCTATAAGCCGGGGAAAACAAATTCAACTGGCGATGCACTCTCCCGGAAAGAAGGCAGCCCTACTATCAATGCTATTTCCATTCCGCAAAGTAGTATTTGGACCCAGATACAAGATGTAGCAACATGTCACACCTATATGCAGAAAATTGGCAGTTTGGCTACAGAGCCTTATGGATGGAGAAATGGATCGATTTATTTCCACAATCGATTCGTAGTTCCTCCCAACTCCTTTGTCATTCCCCCAACTAATAAAGGAGTTTCACGACTCACCAGTAGGTGGCCACTCAGGGAGACTAAGAATTTATAAAAGGATAGCACAACAGTTCTATTGGCTGTCGATGTACAAGGATGTACAGAAATATGTGTCAGCATGTGACATCTGCCAAAAGGCCAAAGCGAACACCTTGGTACCAGTAGAGCTCTTGCAACCATTAATAATACCTTGCCAAGTATGGGATAATATTACAATAGATTTTATCGAAGAACTCCCTTCTTCCAACGAAAGAAACACCTGCGGGTAGTCATTGACTGATTAAGCAAATCAACTCACTTCGTAGCTTTGACACATCCGTACATAGCAAAAGGGGTAGTAAAAAAATTTATCCAGAACATCTTTAAGCTACATGGCATACCGTGCTCCATTGTAAGTGACTGAAACCCTATCTTCATTAGTCATTTTTGGTAAGAATTTTTTAAGCTATTAGGTACTGAACTCAAGATGAGCTTAGATGGACAGTCCATCCAAAGTAGTTAATCTATGTGTCAAACAATATCTCCGATATCTTGTCCATCAGCACTCCCGGAAATGGAGCACCTTACTCCCATAGGCTGAATTTTGGTACAACACCACCTTCCACTCTT
Source organism: Carica papaya (assembly GCF_054855325.1). Taxonomy (NCBI): domain Eukaryota; kingdom Viridiplantae; phylum Streptophyta; class Magnoliopsida; order Brassicales; family Caricaceae; genus Carica; species Carica papaya. Next base: position 9,026,711 of record NC_142314.1, on the reverse strand, counting down.
CTATTGGCATGATCCCTTTTCAAGCATTGTATGACAAACTGGTCCCTGCCATTCTGCATTACCAGATTGGCTCCACACCAGTCAATGAGGTGGATCAGCAACTCACCAACCAGGACCAACTACTAAAGCAACTTAAGATCAACCTACCGGCTGCCAGAAATAGAATGCAACAGATGACCATTAAAAAAAGGCGAGATGTGGAACTAAATAAAGGCGATTGGGTGTTTCTCAAACTCCAACCTTATCGCCAACAGACCGCCTTCAAGAGAGCATTCCAGAAATTAACTGGCAAATATTATGGACCCAATCAAATCATGCAGCAAGTAGGACTGCAGCTTACAAGCTCAAATTGCCAGAAGGAATCCGTATTCACCTGGTCTTCTGTGTTTCCATGCTCAAACATAAATTGGGGGAGTTGGTAAACCTAAATACAGAATTGCCACCAACTAATGCAAACAGGGATAGCACACTCCAACAAGAAGCTATCATTGACACCTGTTGGCCTAAAAATGCCCTAAGCTTGTTGAAGAAAACTTAGTCAACTTCCCACTGAAGATGCAACATGGGAGAACACTCAAGAATTAAAGACTTAAGTTTTTTGAGCTTAACGTTGAGGACGGGATTCTTATAAAAGGGGAGGATATTGATACAACACCACCACGCAGATCGCGGAAAAGACCAGTTCCCAACCCACAATTTGCAGAAGAAAAATAACGGAAATGTGAGAAAATTGCAGAGCCAAGAAATCTGCACACTATCAACTAGCCGTTAAGCATTTGTTGTTATCTTTTCTGTTTAGATTTTGATTGTAAATGGCTGAATTATAGGACTGTTTGCCTATAAATTCACCACAGCTGCAAATAAATTCGATTCATCAGTAAAATTAAGAAATTGTGGTTTCCTTTGCACCCGAAGCAAAGAACAAAAATTTTCATTCTTTATTTTGTTTTGATTGGGACCCATCAAAGAGATGGTCCACCAAATAAGGGAATAGGTCAGTAGATGAATATTTTAACATGTTAAAATAGTGTAAGGAACTAGACCAGTACTACAGCTTGATCATGGATGGCAGTAAAGATGCAGCCCATCTTAAAATGTTTGTAGAAAAAAGGTTGTGCCTATTAATTTCTAGCATTACTAAATCTTGAATATAAACGACTAAGAATTCATCACTTAATGAGATAATTTTTATTGTGACAATAGGATAGAGTAAGAAAATGATTAAAAACCTTAATCAATAGTTCAGTTCTGATCTCACGAGGTCGCAAACCTCGGCAACAAATAAAGAAGGTAAAACACTATGAGAACTCCACTTCCAGAACAGATAACATGGACAATATACAGTTTAACTTTTGTAAAAAGTCCAGACATACCAAAGAGTAAATGTTGAAAATTGCACAGCAAGATAATACCTTCAACAAACAGTGGGGATATAAAATTAACACAAAGAAGATTCTAAAAAGGATCATATGACCAACCCACAGGAAGAAGAAATATTTGCCAATTTCATAGCTTTCAAAACTAAAATTGAATGATTGCGAAGTCAATTGAAGGACCTTGAAAAACACACAGGTACAAATGTAATAAAATACTTAAGCATCCTTTTTTTCACATGGTTTAAATGTTTGAGATAAACCCTTTAAAAATTCTTCGACTGTAGGCTTAGGAGTCAGAAATCATATAGTTAATAATTCTAAACAATTTTATACATATTTTTCCTATCCAAGTAATTAGAATAATGTCTCTGCAAATGGTTCCTCCAAGATTATTACAGATAAGGAAAACATTAAGTTTAGTCCTACTGTTGGCTTAGAAAATGTGTTAGATGTTCTTAAACTGTGCTTTAATCTTGTATCGAGCAACAAGTTATCATAAGATTTAAACTACAAGTAACATTTGGCTCTTGTTATTGTAATTTTCAAGACTAAAACTCAAGAAAAATGTATGGATGTGTTAAAACCAGAAACAAACTCTACTACTTGGATGTACTTAGGGAATATTTCTCTACTATTACTACCAACCTCACACATAAGATTTGGCTCTACCATAAAAGATTTAAATGTCCATCATTTTTTATTTTGAAGGCTTGTTTCTGTGGAGATATGGGATTATAATTAAATGCCAAGATTAGTGGGATAAAAACTATGAAAATATGGGATTATAATTAAATGTCAAGATTATTAGGATTCAATTAGGATCAGTTTCTGATTTTAGGAAAAGAAAATATTTCTTAATTAGTTGTTGTTTTCTTCTTTAATACCTAGAGATATTGACTACATAATTTGTGACTACAATTTAGGAATTTAATTTGTATATATACCCTCATTCTGCATCCAAAATTTACATAAGAAATAAACAATATTTCTACATGGTATCAGAGCTGTAGATCTAAACCACCGGAACAAAACAAAAAAGGGAAGAAACTTTCTCTCACCCATGGCAAGCAAAACGGAAGGTTCAATCTCAAAGGTAACCTCCAGACCTGAAGCAGTCCATTTCGGTAGTATCAGCATCACAGAAGGCATCATTCTTTTTATAACCGGTCATAAACTCAATGGGCAGAATTTTGTTCAATTGCTACAGTCCGTCCGGTTATTCATCTACGGGAAAGGAAAAGAAGAGTACCTTACAGGAGCCGTTGTTCAATCGAAGGAAGATGATCCAGGACACTGAACCTAAAAACTCGAAAACAATATGGTGATGTCTTGGTTAATTAATTCTATAACCAATAATATAGGAGAAAACTTTATGTATTATGGCACGGCAAAGGTGATATGGGATGCACCTAGAGAAACCTACTCCAACATCGACAATACCTCTGCGATTTTCAAAATCAATAACATTCTCCATGACCTTCGGTAAGGAGATTCAACTGTTACTGAATATTTGAATATCCTTACAAGGTATTGACAACAACTTGATGTTTATGAAGAAGTGATATAGAAGTGTCTCGAAGATCAACTCCTATACAAGAAGGTCGATGAAAAGGAACACATCAAAAAATTCTTATTTGGCCTCAATAAGAATTTGGATGAGGTACGTTGAAAAGTCTTAAGTATTAAGCCGTTATTTAGTGTTAGAGAAATGTTTTCTGAAATTCGTAGAAGAGAAAACAGACAAAAATCATGCTTTGAATATAAAACTCTTTAAAAAATTTTGAGAAGTCAGTTCTGGCTGCACAAGAAACTCAATTCAACAATAATAACAACCAAACAAAGAAGAATCGCTCATGGTGTGACCATTGTAAGAAATCTGGACATATAAAGGAGACTTGCTGGCATCTACACAGTAAACTTGCCGATTGGAAACATTATTGGTCACAGCAAAACCGAGGAGGTCGAGGTTATACCGCTACAACTAAAGAAGACAAACCTAACACGAACTCTAGTGGTACTGCAGCAGGCACAAATTATAGTCCATTTAACAAAGAACAACTGGAGGCACTGCAGAAAATGTTCCAATAGACTCAACGATCCTCTGGACCAACCAGTGGTACTGCATATGTAGCCCAAAAAGGTATTTGTTCTCATGCCCTTAACATTAAACAAAAAAATCACACTATATGGATAGTGGATTCTGGAGTATTAGATCACATGATTTGAAATCTCATAGTTGTTTATGAATATACATCCTGCCATGATAATTCCTAGTTCGAATTGCCTTTGGAACTCTTTTAAGGATAGTTGATATAGGTTCTCTCATTATTTCTAAGGATATTATCCTTCACTCTGTACTCTATGTATCGAAATTGGATTACAACTTATTGTCTATAAGTAGACTAATGTAGGATTTTAATTGTGTTACTAAATTTCTTCCACACATGTGAGAATTTTAGGACTTGAACTCTGCGAAGATGATTGACAATGCTGAAGTGTGTGTTGAACTTTATCTCTTGAGAGCCAAGGAGATTTAAAAACTACCAATGAAAGACTGCTTGTGTAGTTGATAGCCTTAGTATCCAACTAGATAGTGTTGTTATGTTATAGCTCTATCGATTAGGCCACCCAAACTTCTTGTATCTCAAAAAATTATATCTATCATTATTCAACAAAAGGTCCAGAAAATTTCAATGCAAAATATGTCAGTTGTCCAAATACACTCGCAATTCGTATTCTATTTAACCTTACAAATCATCTCATCCATTTTCCTTGGCGCATAGTCATGTTTGCAAGGCCTCCAAAATCAACATTACCGGTTTTAGGTGGTTTGTCACATTTGTTGATGACCATACATGACTGACTTGGGTACTCCTCATGAAAGAGAAATTAGAAGTAAAAGAAATATTTGAAAACTTTAACAAGATGACTCAAACACAATTTCAGACAAAAATTCAAGTCCTTCGAACAGACAATGCTCGAGAATACTATCACTACATACTCAAGCCATATCTGTTGGAAAATGGTATCGTGCATCAAAGCTCGTGTATTGATACTCCACAGCATAATGGAGTTGCTGAAAGGAAAAATAAACATTTAATGAAAGTGGCAAGGTCACTCATGATAGCTTCAAATGTGCCAAAACAATTCTGGGGTAAAGCAGCACTTATAACAACCTAATTGATTAACCGAATGCCTTCTAGAATTCTCAAATTTAAAACCCCATCTCAGTCTTTCTCACTGCAAATCTATCTATTCGAATAATCTCATCTATCTCAGTCAAGGTATTCGAATGTACTGCATTTGTTCACATTTATAAGTTCCAACATAGTAAACTCGATCCAAAAGCTATTAAATGCATCTTTTCAGATTACTCATCAAACCAAAAAGATACAAATGCTACTCTCTTACAACTAAGAAATTTGACACCTCCATAAATGTCATATTTTTTAAAAATCAACCTTTTTATCCCAACAAAGCAATTTAAGTAGAGAACTGATCCATAGATGAATTCTATTTTTGGGAAGCCAAAACCAATACCACCTCTTCTTCGAGTTTATCAATACCTCCACAAATAATTGCTACTCTTCCTATCATTGAAAATCCTAAAAACAATTTTCCTCCCGTCACTCCCAAATCAACTAAACAAGGCAATAAAGAGGTAACAGTCTATTCAAGAAGAAAACATAAAGAAAAAATCGAGAAACCTCCTCAAAAGGAGTAAGAGGAGAGTACACCACTTGAGCAAAACCAAGAATTGGACCGATATTCAAACAATATGGACTCATGACAAGATAACATGATTCATGATCTAGACTCTAATAATGACCTGAATGATTTTAATTAATTTATTGCTTTAAGAAAAGGGATAAGATCTCGTGTTAAGCATCCAATCAGTAACCATGTGCATTCTGGAAAATTTTTACAACATTTTCAGGCATTATTACTTCTGTCGAAGACAATCATATTCCATCCAACATCCAAGAAGCACTTAAACAACCTGAAGGGAAATCTACTGTTCAGGAAGGAATACAAACCTTGGAGAAAAATGAAATATGAGAATTTTCAAAACTGTCAGAGGATAAGAGGCATGTTGGATGCAAATAGATATTCACTGTAAAATATAATCCGGATGCAAGCATAAACAAGCACAAAGCACGACTATTAGCTAAAGGGTTTGCTCAATCATATCAAATTGATGATGAAGAAACATTTGCACCAGTAGTAAAACTCAACTCCATCAGAGTGTTACTATCAGTGGCAGTAAATTTGGATTGGAATTTGCACCAACTTGATATCAAAAATGCATTTCTAAACAGAGAACTAGAAGAGGCAGTTCACATGAAGATTCCGCCAGATATGGAAACACCAAAAAATGCAGGGAAAGTGTGCAAGTTGATAAAGTCTCTATATGGCCTAAAGCAGTCACTTACGGCCTAGTTTGATCAACTAACCAGAGTTCTAAAGAAGCATGGATTCACCCAATGCCAAGCAAAGCACACACTATTTGTAAAGTATTCTAAGGAAGGTAACTTGGCTTTATTCATTATTTATGTTGATGATATTATAATTACAAGAAACGATGAAAAAGGGATAGAAAGTCTCAAGAAACTGCTAGTAAGAGAATTTGAAATTAAAGACCTTGCACAACTTAGATACTTTCTCGACATGGAAGTTGGCCAAACCAAAAAGGGAATTGTGGTCACACAGAAAATATGTCCTTGATCTACTTCAAAAAACTGGAATGCTAGTATATAAACTAATAGACACATTTATGGACCCTATGGGCAAGATTAATGAAGATACTGAAAGTCGTCAAGCTGATAAAGATAGGTAGCAAAGATTAGTGAGAAAGTTGATCTACTTAACTCACACAAGGCTCGATATTGGTTTCTCTGTTAGCATGGTAAGTCACTATATGAACAACTAACTAGGAGACACATGAAGACTATATACAGAATTTTACAGTATCTCAAGAAAAGTTCGGGTAGAGGGCTTTACTTTAAGAAAACCTCAAGTAGGAAAGTTGACATATTCATTGATGCAAATTGGGCAGGATCCTTAACTGATTGAAGATCAACTACTGGTATTGTTCTTATGTGTGGAGGAACTTGATAACTTGGGGAAGCAAAAAGCAATTCGTAAAGGCAAGAACTAATACAGAGGCAGAATTAAGGGCAATAACTCATGTAATATGTGAAGGAATATGGCTCCAACGAATACTCAAAGAATTTAGAATTACATTAAATCTAATTATGACAATTTTATGTGATAATAAGGCTGTCATAAGTACTGCAAAGAATTTTGTTCAACACGATTGATTTGAAGCATGTCGAGATAGACCGCCGATTCATCAAAGAAAAGATTGAAGGAGGAACAGTCAGACTTATGTTTACTCCATCTAACTGCCAAACAGCAAAATATTTTGACAAAGACAATTCCAAAAATCAAGCTGTGGAAATATGAAGAGCAAGTTAGGAATGCTAAACATCTACCACCCAACTTGGAGGGGAGTGTAGAAATGTGGAATTACGATTAAATACTAAAATTAGTGGGATTCAGATTATGAAAATATGATATTACGATTAAATGTCAAGATTAGTCAGATTCAGTTAGAATCAGTTTTTGATTTTAAGGAAAAAAAAATTTCTTAATTAATTGTTGTTTCTTTCTTTAGTACCTAGAGATATTGACTGCATAATTTGCAACTACAATTTAGGAATTCAACTTGTATATATACCCTTATTCTATATCCAGATACGTAAGAAATAAACAATATTTTTACAGTTTATCTTGCTTAAGAATTCAGAATATGAAAATTTATATTGTTATATATGTAAATTTTCAAAACATAAGCATAACATTTCTCATTAGTTATTGTAAAGAGTTAGGAAAAATATTTAAATATTTCTTATTTCGTTCCAATAGAGTTAGGGGTATATATACATACAGATAGATTCATATATGGTAACCAATATAAATTACCCTATTAATTTGCTGCCTAATTATGCTAATATATTTGGGAAGGTAATCATGCTATTATATAGAGAAAATCATGCTATTATATAATAGAACATTCTATATTATTCTAACATTTTCCTCAAACTGAAATATAGATATTAATCATACCCAGTTTATTACGAAGATATTCAATCTGTGTTCCGTTCAAAGACTTTGGAAATATGTCACCTATTTATTCTCATGTCTTCACTTAACTAGTAGATATCAAGTTTTTCTAAATTTTCTCATGGATGAAGTGATAATCAATCTCGATGTATTTGGTTCTCTCATGATACATCGGATTTGAGGTAATGTGAAGGACAGCCTAATTATCGTACCAAAATTTTACGATTTAATTGCTTTTACTAGCTCTTTAATTGTTTTTATAGATTCAACTTTCAAATTCAAGACAGTTAAAGAGGTTTTGAATCACCCTGGTTAGCGTAATGCAATGCTTGAGGAGATAAATATTCTTAATGATAATTATACTTGGGATTTGGTCGATTTACCTAAAAAAAAAATTATTGTGGGGTGCAAATGAGTATTTGCAGTATAAGTGAATTCATATGGCTTTATGGCGAGACTTAAAGGTAGACTCGTAGCGAAAGACTATGTTTAAACTTATGGGATGAATTATTCTAATACGTTTTCTTCAGTGGCCAAACTTACCTTAATCTATTTATTCACCTCTATTGTAGCCTCCCAAGACTAACTCTTACATTAATTGAACATTAAAAATATATTTTTTCATTGTGATTTCTTAAAAGAAGTGTATATGCAGCAATAACCTGGATTTGTTGTTCAGGAAGAGTACAAGAAAATCTGTCATTTAAAGAAATTTTTGTATGGTTTGAAATAGAGTCCCCATGCGTGGTTTGATAAGTTTAGTGAAATAGTTTATGAGTTTGGATTGAAGAAGAGTAAGTGTGATCATTTAGTCTTTTATACACAATCAACAGGTAGTATTACAATTCTTGATGGTTATGTTGATGATTTTGTTATTACAGGAGATAATCATGCATAAATGTCTTCTCTCAAGTCATTCTTGCATACAAAATTTCATTTCAAAGATTTTGGATAATTAAAATACTTCTTGGGGATTAAATTAACAACAAATGACTTCCCTTTAGCCGAAGATCACCACAGATCTGTGATGCACCCAAATCCAAGTAGATCTAAACCACCAGGACAAAACAAAAAAGGGAAGAAATTTTCTCTCACCCATGGCAAGCAAAACGGAAGGTTCAATCTTAGAGGTAACCTCCAGACCTGAAGCAGTCCATTTCGGTAGTATCAGCATCACAGAAGGCATCATTCTTTTTATAACCGGTCATAAACTCAATGGGCAGAATTTTGTTCAATTGCTACAGTCTGTCCGGTTATTCATCTACGGGAAAGGAAAAGAATACCTTACAGAAGCCGCTGTTCAATCGAAGGAAGATGATCCAGGACACTGAACCTAAAAACTCGAAAACAATATGGTGATGTCTTGGTTAATTAATTCTATAACCAATAATATAGGAGAAAACTTTATGTATTATGGCACGGCAAAGGTGATATGGGATGCACCTAGAGAAACCTACTCCAACATCGACAATACCTCTGCGATTTTCGAAATCAATAACATTCTCCATGACCTTCGATAAGGAGATTCAACTGTTACTGAATATTTGAACATCCTTACAAGGTATTGACAACAACTTGATGTTTATGAAGAAGTGATGTAGAAGTGTCTCGAAGATCTACTCCTATACAAGAAGGTCGATGAAAAAGAACACATCTAAAAATTCTTATTTGGCCTCAATAAGAATCTGGATGAGGTACGTTGAAGATATTTACACCAATAGTCAAGACGAACATTGTGCAAATCTTGTTGTCGTTAGTTGTTCATTTTAATTGACAACTATAATATGTGAAAAATGTCTTCCTAATGGAGATTTCATAAGAAGAAATCTACATGAATATTCGAGCAAGTTTAACAAAAAAGTAAGACCAAATAAGGTATGTAAACTGGAGAAGGCACTGTATGAAGTCAACCAATCATCAAGAACATGGTTTAGCTGGTTTACAAGGATGATAATAAACCTAAGATTAAGCAGGCTCAAGGAAACCACATTCTGTTCGTCAAGCACTTAAAGACATGGGGAGTTACAACTCTCCTGGTATATGTTGATGACATTATTGTGATAGGATATGGTGAGAATAAAAAATTAATGCTAAAACAATACCTGATAAGAGAATTTGAAATTATGGAATTGAGTAAGTTGAAATATATTCTTGAAATTGAAGTTATCTCCTCAAAATTCAGGATCTTTATTTCTTATCTAAAATATATTCATAACTTGTTAAGAGATACTAACAAATTAATAGTTAAACCAGCTAATTTTCCTATTGATCCCAATAACAAATTAGGAATAGTAAAAGAAGACAATCAGTAAACAAGAAAATGTATTAGAGTATTTATTTGGAAGATTGATATCTTTGTCCCATATAAGAGCAGACATCGCTTATACAGTGAGTGCTATAAGTCAATTAATGTGCAACCGAAAGAAGTGTACTTATAAGCAGCCTATAGAGTACTAGTTTACTTAAAAATGTCACTTGGAAAACGAATTATTTTTAGGAAGAGTGACAAACTGCTCCTAGAAATTTATACAGTTGCTGATTATACAGGTTCAACTGTAAATAAAAGATCTACCACAGGATGCTATACCTTCATTGGGGACAATGTAGTCACCTAGATAAGTAAGAAATAAAATTTAGTTGTTAGATTAAATGCAAAATCAGAATTCTGAGCAATCACACAAAAGATATGTAAACAATTATAGATGTGAAGAATTTTAGAAGATCTGAGAATTAAGTAAAAACCTCATGTGCTTATACCATGGCGGCAAATCAGCCATAAGCATTGCATACAATTCGGTGTAATATGACCGGACCAAAACTATCAAGATCAATAAACATTTTGTTAAAGAAAAACTTAACGGTGCTCTAATATATATCCTATATATACCTACCAATTATCAATTAGCAGGTTTGTTAACTAAAGGCTTGAGTAATTCAGCATTTCAAGGTTTTATTGATAAGCTTGGAATGGACAACATTATTCCTCAGCTTAAGGATAAGTGTTGAAGAAAAGGGAAATTAGGTTAAATGATATAAAAATAATTAATTAATTGTTTATTTCCTTTTTCATAAAAAAAAAATCTATAAATACATGGTTGTAGTATTCAATCAAATACATATAAAATATTCTTAACACTTTTTTTTATCAACTTAAACTCTTATGCTGTGTTTGCTTCAATTCGTATTCTATTCCCACAAAATTTGCACCACTAATCTGTATATTACTCTTAACATACAGAATAAGAAATGTTTTTTGTGAATCTTATTGTTTAGCCTCACTTTGAATTCCTTGGAGGCGGGAATTCAATTATCACCTTAATTTATAGAAGGTGAATTTCTACGCCAAAGAATTAGAGTGAGGTTGAGGGATGATATGAAGTCACCCTCAGAAAAATTGACCAGTAACTTCCGAACAATTGGCTAGTCACCTAATTACTTCACAGTATCAGAATCTCACCTCTTGTTATTATTCCCCCATTTCTTTCACACAATTGGACATTGGTAGAAAGGATGTTGATTTTTCTTTGGCTTGCATTTGTTTCGATTTGCATTGACATACTAAGATTGGTGTCCCTCTTACACATGAACCTATTAGAATATGCATGATATAATTAGATATTTTTTTTATTAGTTTAAGCTACTCAATAACTGATCATTTAGACTAATTATTTTACACAATGTATCCTTCCTTTACACAGTTTTTACCAAGTCCATTTATTGTTTTGGATCCCTTACTAATGAAGTACTAATGCTGCTTAGTAACATCACTAGCGCAGATTAAAGATCACACAGAAAAGTTTGTGCCCTGGGCTTTTCTTTTGGGGGGCATTTGGCGTCTTACACCAAATCTGGAATACCTCATAAAATATTTCATTGTAAAAATCTTAAAACCAAAAATTAGCATGTTCTATGATGGTTCACCTCTACCACAGTTGAGATAGGTACTGCTATAATCTGCATCATTTCTTGGTCTAGGCTGGTTAATTTATATTGTTCTCTATTTTCTTTACCAAAGAAGAAACTTTTGCATTCTTTTGTTCATTTGTTCTTCATCTGTCTATCATCTTTATTCTTTTTTAACTTGATATCTTCATGAGTAGACTATTACTTTATAGTCAAAGGTGTTTTTGTTCAAGAGTTCACTGGGTACCCTTGTTTGACAATGCTACAGGTGCCATATTTTTTGTTTGTCTGGTTATCACATCCAGGTTTGGATCCTCTTTTCTAGCCTTTTCTTTTCCTTACAGCAGGTTTCCTGCATTAGACTATACACTTATTATGAGGTCAAAATTAAATTTAGTTTAGTCTTATTTCAAAATTTTCAAATTGGTCACTTTGCTACTTTTTGCAATTTTGGCCCTAATACTTTGAAAAAATATCTATATTAGTCTTTAACCTACCAACACCGTCAGTATAAGTACTAAGTGGACCTAGATTAGGTACCTATTGCCTTATGGTTGGAGTATTATATATGTCAGTTATTACGTAATATGTTGATATGTAAAAATAATTTAATTTTTAATTATTCTTAATGAAAAATAAAAAAATAAAAAAAATTAAAACATAATTGAAGAAAAAAAAAAAACCTTTCCTCCTCCTTAGACCATTGACCACCTCAAAACCCATGTTCGCTCACTCTCTTCTCCCCCAACACACCCTCTCCTGTGAGGCCGATGAGCATACTGGCGGCGGGTGCCATTGGCACTCTTGGCTGACAGATCGTGCGGCTAACTCTTGATGATTCACTGGAGAGTGAGTTGGTGGAGAAGAGATTGAGCAAACATGGTTTTAAGGTGGTCGAAGGTCTAAGGAGGAACTTTAAAAAAAAAAAATTAATGTTTTCTTTAATTATTTAATTTTTTATTAAAAATAATTAAAAATTAAATTATTTTTAGATGTAATGCTCAAACCAAAATATGACACATGTATAACCTTGGTCTACATAGAATTTCTACAAACGGTGTTAGTGCGCATTAACGGTTAAGAACTAATGCAAATATTTTTTAAAAGTATAGAAACTAAAATTGTAAAAAAGTAATATACGGACCAAATTGAATATTTTAATTAATATAAGGACCAATTTACTATTTTGGCCCTTTTTATGACCCCTGTACTTTCTGAATTTCGTCACTTCAATTTTCTCTTGAATTGCTTCTAAAATGCAGTTTATGGAGTTCAGCCATCATATTGTTTGTCTTAATGATGATTCTTGTTGATCTCATGGTATGTAATAGTCTTGCGGAAATGGCTTTTACTTATGAGTCCACTCTTCATTACTCCTTTCCTTCACTTCTACTAATTCGGAATGGACTGACTTACTCTAATCATGCAGGGTGTAATGGCAATTCTAGATATTCAACTCAATGCAGTCTCTGTTGTTAACCTGATAATGTCTATCGGGATTGCTGTTGAGTTTTGTGTGCACATATTGCATGCATTCTTGGTGAGTACAGAGTACTAGTCCCTATTGCAGTGCCTTTCTTGAGAGATTTTTCTTTGTTTATGTCTTGTTTTTTTGGTGAAGCTGTGGCCATTGTGAGGCTGGATGATGGTATAAATATAATCCATGGCTGTGGAAATTCCCTGCTTCCACCCTTCTCTGTTATTTTCTATTTTGATTGCTGTGCTCTTTTTTTTTACTGCTTTTTTCAGAAAAAAGAAGTACTATGAGAAAAGAGGGAAGAGAGAAATATAACTAAAGTACGTAAGACATCCTCTAGAAAACCTCCAAAAATAGGAGGCCAACAAAACAAAGGAAAACACTAAATACAAAAAAGACATCAATTTCTTTGTAACAATAAAAAAGATATCTTTAATGCCCCCATGTGTCTTAGTCCACAAAGAATCCAAGAAGGTAAATCTGCCCCAAATATGTCAAAACCCACAAACCAGCAAAAAGAACCCATCTTCAGAGGATCTTAGCACCTTAATCACACAGTAGCCTTTCACAAAATATTAAGAAAAATACTCAAGAAAAAGGGCGGTATGTTCATTAAGCCAAAGGCATTAAAAAGCACAGTCTAAGGTTCCCAAGCTACATAAGGATGTAGAAAAAGGTGGCAACGGGATTCAGCCTTCCGGAAGCACATTAAGTCACGTATGGGGAGAAAGCATGGTTAGTTATGCCTATGAATTTTCAACAAGTCATTTGGTGTTCAAGTTTTTTAAGCATAACAATCCAAGCAAAACCTTTACCTTAAAGAGAATTTTAACCTTCCAAAAAGCACTGGTGAAAATCTCATTTTGGCAACTAGGAATATAAATGAGATAATAAGTGAAGATTCGCAAGTGTAAGCACTTGAGAAGTCTAACCAAATTGTGCTATCAGAAAGAGAAAAACATAACAAGGCTTAAGTAAGTTAAGGTAAGAAAGCATATCAACAAACTCATGATTATTAAGGTTCTTGAAAAACTGCATATTCCAAGAAGCATGTCCCGGAAATGATTAATGAAACTGTAAGTAGAAATAATGTGGCACAAGCAAACGTATAGAGACAAGGAGGTGATCACCAATATGGTTATCTTCCCATAACAAAACACAAGAACCATGGCCCATCCTCCGGCAAGTAAGAGGAATAAAGTTCATAGCTTAAAATGACTCTCCAGGGACTTGTATGAGTTTTGTAACTCCTAGCGTCAGAATTCAGGCCGTCTTTTTGTTTACTATAACTACTCATAATCACCCTATGCCATAGTAAAAAAGTTTCTAGATGAAATCGTCATACCCATTTAGCTAATAAAGAAAAGTTTTTCAACACCAAGTTTCCAACACCAATGCCAACAGCCTTTCTAGGAGAGACAGCACAGATCCCATCTGACTAGATGATCTCTCAAAGCCTTGCCTATCCTGGACCACAGAAAACCCCTCTTTATCCTATAGATGTTCTCTACCACTCCCCTAGACAATACTAAACAAAGGGCTACTCCTCTAGCAATATTAAACGAAGAGAGATAATTGAAAAGGATGCTAGATAAACAGGCTTGAATAAGATTAATACTACCATATAAAGAAAATAGTGCACTCTTACAACAATCAAGTCACCTAGAAATCCGACTGGCCACATGTTGTCATAAGGACCGAGCCCTGCGATTCTGCCCAAAAGAGCATCTAGACAAATGATGTGCTAGGACAACCTGTTACACACAGTTGCCTTAGCAAATGACCTGATCACTACTTTTACTGTTTGCACTCAAACATATTTTTGCATCATTTTCAGTCCCTCTGGCAGCCCCTTCTCTCCCTTACACCTCTGTCAATTCAGGGGCCCCACAGCAAACTTAATATCTATTTCTCTTTGGAGAACCTCTGGTTGTGTTTCCTCTATCATGTTATTTGTATTAAGAGAGCATCATACTTTTCTAATGAATTAAAAGTCCTGTTCGGCTCTCATGCAGGTAAGTGATGGGGATAGGAGTCAACGGGTAAATGAAGCTCTGAGCACCATGGGAGCTTCAGTGTTCAGGTGACTATGTGCTTATAATTGCCCTGATAAGCATGTCTCCCTCCCCTGGTTAATCTTGAACTGATCGTGATCTGTTGGTTATTAAATATTGAGAAATAGACTATAATTGCAAATTATGACCTTTATCCTTTAATGGGACTAGAATATTGTTACTACAATCAGTTTGTAATTTGTTTAGTATCTTTTTTTAGAGATATTGCTTAATGGAAACTCTCTGTGATATGGATATTTGTGTTCAAACTAAATTAAACCGAGAGGAGTTGGAAAGGGATACGGATAGGAAAGTCAAGAGAAAAGATTTTTCTCTCATCCTAACGACTATCTTTTGGGTTACATGGAGGGGAAGAAATAGAAGGGTTTTTGAAAATATTAGCTCTCTTTATTGCAGGATTACATGATTAATTCGAGATTCTATGTACTTTTTTTATTAGGTAACTCTGTACTTTATTTAAGGGTTCATCGGTTACTAATTAATGGAGAGAACTTTTTATTCTGTTGGGGTCATCTGTTACTAATTAATGGAGGGAATTTCTTTTTGATAGAATTAATGGAGGTAGCTTAGGAGATGTTGTGGTTTTCATTTTTGCAAACTGGGTGGCACCCCTTATTGCCTGTGAATTAATTTGTTTTTCTTGAAAAAAGAAAAGATGAAGAAGATGATGACGATCTTTGTGATAGGAACACAGTGAAAATGTCAAATAGTTTTTCTGACTAGCTTTTCTCTTCATAGTTATTGTTGACAACTCAGATGTTCCTTTTCTGTTCTATTTAGTGGAATTACACTCACAAAGCTTGTTGGGGTGATCGTGCTTTGCTTTGCGAGATCAGAGATTTTTGTGGTTCAGTCCCTGCCCTCTCTGCTTTGATTCTTTCTTTTTCTTTTCCTTGTTTGAAGGATTTAATAAGCAGCTTTTATTGCTTTTCAGGTTTATTACTTTCAAATGTACCTGGCATTGGTCATTATTGGTTTCTTGCATGGACTTGTGTTCTTACCTGTAAGTCCAATTGAAGTTCTATGATATCTGTATATGTGCCCTTACTAGTTTCCATTATGACATCATGTAGAGGGAGGATTTCATGATTTGATCTGGACTAGACTGAACTTTGTCTGGTCTGGTTTGGATTCAAATTTTTTTGAAATTTTGATTTTTGGTCTGGAAGGACTGAAAAAGAAATACTCAGATTGATTTATTTTTTTAGTTTTTATTTTTATTGTTAATTTAATTGCTTATTTTGATGATTTTTTAAAAATTTTACACTTAGAAATTAATACAAAGATTATTTATCTTTTTTGCTTTAAAATGTTATTATATGTTAATTTGGAGTTAAAATATGTTCTGAAGAAACACAGACAACAACACGACTTGATTGCTTTTCTCTTATTTTAGTCTTAACTTCAATCCAAAAAATTCCGGTCTTGGGTTTGGTAAGGTACATGGTAGATGAGAGAGATACATATATCTCTGCCGATGAGACTGGGTCAGAGGTTACAATTTTGTGTGTTGCTGTTACATACTGGCCATGGACTTTGTGAGGCAACCATTAAGACGACCCGGCATCAAATGGAGCCGGGTTTTGATTTTTTTGGCTTGTTTCTGCCTCTAAACCAGCCATGTGTGGTATTTGCTTGAATGGGATAATCACATGTTTTTAACTTCATGGTTTTTCAGGTGGTACTGAGCTTGTTTGGTCCACCCTCAAGACGTGTAATGGTTGAGGAACAAGGAGAAGTCGTAGCATCTACTTCAGTCTTGAATTAGATGGTATTCAAATATCAACATACCCTGATAACTTTGTTGTTTATAGCTATGTAACCTCAAATAGAAACTACAGCTACTTTTAACAATTAGTTGATATATTTTTACTCTCAGATTTTCTTTTTAACAAAAAATACAATTTAAATCAAAATTTAAAAAAAAAGGCACAAAAATGTAGTGTTTCAGTAATTATTTAATATATTGACTTCTTTTTCTGGGAATATACTGAAAATTTACTGCTAAAACATCATATACTTTGTTAAAATAAATATGAATAAATAAAAATAAAAACCCTAATGGTAAATGTGTGAGATAATGAAAGTTCCACGACTTCATAGAGGAGTGCTTTTGTAACGAGCACTATGTCTTGTAAATTGTTCGAAAATTTTTATTGACAGATAACAAAATGTAAATCATCATAATATCTTTTTCAAGTCGATTGATGTTAAAACTTTATTTGATTTAATGCCTTTTTGATACTTTAATATTACATTTTAATTTTTGAAATTTCAATGAATTGTAGTATGTCTTTCATGGTAGTTGTATATATGAAGTAATTTTGTCAGATGTATTATGGACGAAAAATATAAACTTCGCCAACGAAAAAGCATATAAAAAGAATAACAAAAATGATTTTATAAGCTAAAACTAAATTATGCCCTCGACATATTCTTCCATCATAATAATTGTAATTAAAGTCCATCTCGGGAGTCGTGTATTAGCCACAATAATAATGCCATATCAAAATTTTCTTTAACTAAGAACAGTATTTTCTTCAAATTAAATTCAAAATTACAGTAGGGCCTGCACTATTTGTACAGAAAATTATAATTTACTCCATTTATCTGTACATGTGTGGATGGAAGATGACAATCTTGAGTTTTTATTTCAACATTTTAAACCATCCAAATAAAAACATTGTCTATTATGACTAACCAAATTTAATTTTAATATGAGAATAAAGATCAATTAAATTAATTAAGGATATACTTGGAACAAAATAATCTTATTTTTCTAAGGTGATTTATTTAAAAAAAAATAACAATAAGTAATATATTAGAAAATTTTAAATCAAATAAAAATAATACATTTTAAATTCTACTAATTTTGATCATTTATCGAAAGTATAACTTATAATTTCACTTAAATTATATATAATTTAAATTCTACTAATTTTATTTTAATAGTACATAAAAAAGTATAACTTTAATTTTACATAATTTATATATAATTTAATTTTTATCATTTTAAGATAAAATTTTATCTTCTCCCCTGCCTAACCCCCTGAAATATATAACCGACCAGAATAAAATGTTTACATTACTACTAACCAAATATCAATATTCGTTAACACTATGTTGCAAGCTAATCGATCTTACTTGTTTGAATTTATCTGAAAAACTATTATTTATTTTACTTGGTATTTTTTTCACAGTAATTAAGATTTACATTGTAAACCATTGAAATGAAATATGAAGCAGTAAATTAAATTTGAAGTATATACTTCATAATTTCTCTCTTAGCTCAATTGAACTCAAAAAATAAATAAATACAGAGCCAAATTGTTTAATCACAGCCGTTCAATGGTTTTCAGTGGGATCCAACAGGTTCCATTTCTCAGTTTCCCGCCACATTGAAAAACCGAAACAAAACCAGACCAAGTAAGAGTACATTCATGGAGCAGACATCCAAACTCAGAAGGACACTGTTAAAGAACACGAACAATCCAAAATTAGCATGGGAAATCTTCAAGCGAATACTTTCCTCCCCATCCAGTCAACCTTTTTCCTTGGTTCCCACCATTACCCGTATCCTCATTCAGGCCAAAATGCTTGACAAAGTCGATAACCTTCACAATCTCCTCCTACTTAAACAACCACAGAACGCATCTCATTCTTCTCTCATCTCCCTTGTCAAGATTTTGGCTAAATTGGGTTTCTATGATGAGGCGTTTTTGCAGTTCAAATCTATCAGAACTCGTTTCCCTGAAAACCCACCCTCCATTAATTCGTATAATATGTTGTTTGAATGTTGCATAAGAGAAGGACGTGAAGATTACGTGTTATGGTTGTACAGGGACATGGTTGTTGCTGGGGTTTCCCCGGAGACTTATACTTTTAACCTTCTAATTCGTGCTTTATGCGATTCTGGTTGTTTGGAGGATGCCAGAGAGCTGTTTGATAAAATGCGTGAGAAAGGTTGTCAACCTAATGAGTTCACTTTTGGGATTTTGATTTGTGGGTATTGTAGGGCTAATCTTGCTGATGAAGGATTGGAGCTTTTGGTTGGGATGAGGAACTTTGGTTTTTCTCCGAATTTGGTTCTGTACAATACTCTTATTTCAAGTTTTTGCAGAGAAGGTAGGACTGATGATGCCGAAAAATTAGTTGATAGGATGCGGGAGGATGGTTTGTTCCCAGATATTGTAACCTTCAATTCTAGGATATCAGCTCTTTGTAAGGCAGGTAAAGTTCTAGAAGCTTCTAGAATTTGCAGAGATATGCAAATAGATGAGGAGGCATTGGGGCTGCCTCAGCCTAATATCATAACTTACAATTTAATGCTGAAGGGATTTTTCCAGCAAGGAATGTTAGAAGAAGCCAAGGCCCTGACTGAGGCCATGAGAAGAAACCACAAACTCACGAATTTGGAGACCTATAATATTTGGTTGCTGGGTTTTCTGAGAAATGCAAAGCTTGTAGACGCTCAAATATTTCTTAAAGAAATGACAGATAAGGGTTTAAAACCAAACAATTATTCATATAATATTTTGATGGAAGGGCTGTGCAAAAATGGAATGCTATCGGATGCAAGAATGGTCATGGGTATAATGATAAGTAGTGGTCTTTCCCCAGATACAGTAACTTTCAGCACTTTACTCCATGGATACTGTAGTAAAGGTAGAGTAAATGAAGCCAATAATGTTCTAAACGAGATGATGAGGAACAATTGCTTCCCAAATACTTATACTTGCAACATACTGCTGCACAGTCTGTGGAAAGAAGGAAAGATATTGGAAGCTGAAGAGTTGCTAAAAAAGATGAATGAGAAAGGTTATGACTTGGATACAGTCACCTGCAATACAGTGATTGATGGTCTATGTAATAATAGGAAATTGGAGAAAGCCATTGAAATTGTGAATGCAATGTGGAGTCATGGAAGTGCTGCTCTTGGGAACCTAGGAAACTCTTATATAGGCCTAGTTGATGATAGAAAAAATAAGAAGAAATGCATGCCTGATTTGATTACGTATTCAACCTTAATTAGAGGTTTATGCAAAGCTGGAAGGGCTGAAGAAGCTAAGAAAAAGTTCATTGAGATGCTGGCAAAAAAAGTTCAACCTGATTCATTTATATATGATACTTTTATAGATACTTATTGCAAGGAAGGAAAGATATCATCTGCATTTCGTGTTCTCAAAGACATGGAGAAGAGAGGCTGTAACAAGAGCCTACAAACATATAACTCGTTGATCTTGGGTTTTGGAAGTAAAAAACAAATATTTGAGATCCATGGACTTATCAATGAAATGAGAGAAAGAGGGATTTCTCCCAATGTTTGCACTTATAACAATATGATTAGATGTCTATGTGAAGGAGGAAAAATACAAGACGCGATGTACATCTTGGATGAAATGCTACGGCAGGGCATATCCCCTAATATTTCATCCTTCAGAATGTTGATTGGAGCTTTGTGCAAAGCATCCAATTTTGAGGTCGCAAAGGAGGCATTTGATACTGCTTTGAGCATATGTGGCCACAAGAAAGCCCTTTATAGTTTAATGTTCAATGCGTTTCTAGCAGGACAAGAGGTTTCAGAAGCTAAAAACTTATTTGAAGCTGCATTAGATAGATCTTTTGATCTGGAGAACTTTCTATACAAAGATCTCATTAACCAACTTTGCAAGGATGAAAAATTAGAGATGGCTAGTGGGATATTATGGAAGATGATAGATAAAGGATATGTGTTTGATCCAGCATCGTTCATGCCAGTGATTGATGGCCTTGGTAAAAAGGGAAATAAACATGAGGCTGATAAACTTGCTGAGAGAATGATGGAAATGGTGTCAGGCGATAGGGTGGAAAATAAAGTCTGCCAAAATGCCAAGGATTTAGACCGAAGAAGACAGAATGAGAACAGTGGGAATGACTGGCGAACCTTAGTGCACAGGTATGGTTAATTTTCTGTTCTTGCTTTATTTCCATTTGATTCTCTTGTTCTATGGCATGGCTGTTGCCTCAGTTCAACCTTGGTGCTTGTTTTCCCTCAGTAGATGCTCACTATTTAACTTCTGATTCAGGTTTTAGCGTTTTCCTAAGTTTGAAGAATTTTCTTCTTTAGAATCAAAATATCTCACAAGATTATGATGATACGAGGTTAAGTTATGCTCTGTGTAGTTAGGATCAGCATATTGACACAGTGATGCTTGGTTTGACTTGTATGATTTGTGATCCTGAGTTAGCACAATGAAGCGCTGATTGCCTTTCCAGACTTTCTATTTATCTACATTGCTCGGTGAATATAAGAGTATGAGAACTTCGCTTGATCGAGTGTAATAGCTTATCTTCATATTCTCAGTTGTGCGTGTCTAAAAACCTTTTAGAACCCTTTTTACTGTTTTCTATTGTTGCTACACCACCTCTTTTTATTTAGTCTGTTTATATTTTATTACGCATTTAACATTCTTATTAATTTTCCTTTTACAGAGATGATGGCAGTGGGATTGCATTCAAAGCCATTAAGCGGGTAGAGAAAGGCTGGGGTCAGAGAAGTATACTACTTTCCCAACACCAGAAAAATGACTTTCTGGAGTACTGGGAAATCAATGGTGGCTAAATCACTTAAAATTTCCTGTATTTGGGATGAATAGCGGGATGCTGAGTCATATAAACCCTTTGTAAATACTTCAGGTACATTTTTACATCTCATTTAACTACAGATTTTCTCAAATCAATTTGGCATAAGTTCCCTGTTTCTATGCATTGGAAAACTAGAGGAGACTTACTGAAGGACTACAAACACAGTTTGCAACAGATACTCTTTATTAAACTTTATGGTTGCAGTCTCTTTCACTGTGGGAATCCACATACAGCATGCCTCAGTTGTAGCACTAAAACAGATTATAATTGATCAAGATAGGAAAATTTATGGGCAAATATAGCTCAGTGTAGCACAAAGTGGGTTAGCCTGTGTTAGTTAACAACTGTGAAACTGTTTTTCAGCCTAGGAAGGCTTAATGACATTAATTGTAACCTCTTCTGTCACTGCAGTTGTGAAGCAATTACAAAAGAAGACTGTTTATAAAAAGGTGGATGAGAAACAGATCAAGTTAAGTCAAAAAGGAAACGCTATAGATGGCTTTATCATCTTCAAAGCAGGGTGATGCATACTCTAATTTGGACGAGCCTAACCCGTGTATATAGAAGGTCTGGAAACAGGTCTGGAAGGTTCACAAATTGCATTTACTGTAATGTTCTCGAGGAACATATTGAGGTTATGGCCCTGGACCAGATGCAATAAAACAAAATACAAAATCTCGAGACCTTGCTTGGGAGCAATCTCAGTTGGGCAGCTAAGTGATGTAGTTAAATAAAATTACGGAATTAGATGCTCATCATAACAGGTTTATTTGTTTGGTAACTTGTGTTTATCCTGTCTTTGCAGGTTCATTTTCTCTTCATATACTATGATATGAGCTTAAAGAAGGGTTTGCTACTTGCAGAAACGTGGTAGTCTAATTTACTACAAGTTTTACCATTCTGTCTGCATAGCAAGTGTAGCCCACATAAATGTCATTAAAGATTCATTAATTCTAGCTTGGAAGATTTTGTAAAGTATGAACGAAGGGGCAGAAGAAGATATATTCTTCCAAGATGAATGCATTAGTATTCAATACACATTATGGCATATTGGTTTCCCGAGTTACAGATATACTTTCTGGCTCATGTATTTCCTAACATATGGATTTGTACTTGCATCAGAGTAATCTAATGCAAAAAGCAAATAATAGTGCCTCAATTGTACTGAAATATTCCAAACAGATGACCACATTTTGTCAGAAAACTTTTGTTCCCGGATTCCAGAAATCATTGAGGTTTACCGAACTAACATAGTGCCTTTTCCAGGTCTTCTGTAATGGTCCTATTTTTAGCCTAGACATTCTGATTTTCAGCAACCTCTAGACTCACTTTGATGATTTTGGTTCCCAGAAATTGAGACCATAATTATTGCTTCTTCCATTGATGCCATTTTTATGGCTAGCTGCATATTGCCAGATAAAACTCATTCAAACCTAAATGTGAGCCCACTGTCAACTCAGTCTATGCTTTTTAGTTTTTTTGTTACTTTTTCTTTTTTTTTTTTTTCTCTATGTTTCATTTTTGGACCAAATTTCAATTATATTGAATTGTCACGAGAATATGGAATAAGTTGAACAAATATTTAAACTAAAATAGTATTTAAATGTAAATTAACTTATATCCAATTTAATTAGATTTTTTTTTTTCAGTTCCTCTTTGTACAAGTGAAAATATAAATATTTTATTATAGAATTAAGAACATAAATAGAGTTGATTTAGTTAAACATGAAATGTGGAATTTATTTCTTAAATCTATGTGTCAAATAATTATGATTTAATAATATATTAAAAGATAATAAAGTTGATCCAAGCAAAATATAAAAATTGCATATTTCACTTTAAAAGATTCTCACGATTTTAAATTAATAAAATCAAACATAAAATTAGATATAATCTAAATAGAAGTTGTAAATCCAATATAGTAGTAGGTTTGGAGTCGATTATGATACCATTTGTAAAATAACAAGCTTATAATATATTTAAACTATCACTCAAAATTATGAATGTTGATACTTTTAAAAATTTTAAATTGTAGGTATATATATATATATATATATATATTATATTTTCTCTCGCAACAGTATTAATGTAATATATAAGGTGTTATATATAATCTTATAAAAATTTAATATTGCGAAATGATAAAAAGTGAATCAAAGAACATGCTTTATATTTTCTAAAATGATTTAATACTTGCTACTAGCTTTAGTGTCTATAATAACATTCATTCTTGTTCCAATTTAAGCAAAACATTAGATGGTGAGAGAAACAAAATGACTCAGTTATTGAAATTGCACGTTGTTTCAAACAGTAAAAATCTAAAATGACAAACACGAAAGAATAAGACTCGAAAAACAAGTTAAACAATGAAAAAAATATACCTTATAACAATCAGCTTCGCTCTACCATAGTCTTTTTGTTAGATAATACATTAACAAAATTTTATGATTACTTTACTTCAGTATACTCCTATAATTTTATGATATATATATATATATATATTAAATTTTCTCTCTCTACATAGAAGTGAAAGAGCATAGAGTACATAAAATTTTGTTGAACCACATTACTATAGATTCTCTCTATTATACTTTTTTCACATAAAATTTTTCTAAAAGTAAAAACCAAATCTAGTAAAATAAAGAAATAACTTGCAAGTTTGCTCGTTCAAGTGATGGGTTAGTGATACGAGTTAGGAGGATAATTCATGGAAATCAAGCTTAAAAAGTCTAATTTTATCTTTTAAAGAGTCTTAAAAGAATTCTCCCTCCCGAAAATCATGTTAAATAAGTATTTGAATTATAATCAACATGTAAAAAATTAAAGGGAAAATATTTATGCTTACAAGCGATTCTCACAAGAAAAATGAGTTTTTTCTTTATCAAATATGGCTGAATTTTATCTTATATTCATCAATTTAGAGTTTTTATAAAAATAAAAGATGAAGAATCCTATTATTACAAGTTTTGGTCGAAATTACACTCTTTTTTATCTTATAATAAAAAATTTTAGATTTTTTTTTAAATTTTCTCCTAAATATTTCTCCTAGATTTTTCATAGAAGAAGAATTATTTTCTACTTCAATTTGAAAGCTTTTGAGACATCTTTAACACAACTCCTTCATCAAAAGTTAATTAATTATAGAAGTCTAAATCAAACAAAGTTAAGAAGAAAAAATTCACTCACAACTAGAAATCTCATTCAAAAGAGAAGAATATTATTCTTTTTTATATTTATGAGACTTTAATTTAATTTGTAATTAGAATCCTAAATAAGATTTGTATTAAAAATTTTCTTGGAATTTAGTTTTTGAATTTTAATGCAATTAGTAAAGTTTATGATTATATAAAGGTTTCATTATTTTAGTTATAAACACATCGAAGTTTAAGATTAATGAAATACAACTTTTAAATTGACAACTTAAGAGGTTTTTCTAACTTTCTTGTTGAATGAGGAATTGATGTTTGCTTCTCAAGATAATTTGTATCGTTTTCATCAATATCTTTTTTTGAGTTGATTTTAACTTACCAATATATTTTTTAAAACGTTATAATCAATTTATTTTTTTCAATTATCTCAATTTACAATAACAAATTAATTGTGGGTTAAGTAGGAATAATTTATTTAAAAATTATATTTTTATATTAAATTGTACATTGAAATTTTTTATCTCATAAGTTGATTTAAGGTTACACATCAGTTAGAGTTAGACTTCGAGCTTAGACAGTCCAAAGCAAAAGCAAAAATTTTTTATCTTTTAGCTCCGCGGTCAAACAACAATGTGCCACCCCAGGTGAACTTTCCATTTGACTGTTAGTATTGAAATTCAATGATAGTTAGAATTTATTAGAAATAATTAGTTAAATTATTTTGATTAAGAAAATTAATTAGAGATTAACCGCGTCTTGTGATTTACTGTTACATTGATTATAGAATTGGAGAATACACAAATAGAAAAAGGAAGGAAATGAAGATTATGAGCATGTATTTTGTAAACGAAAATGCATAAAATTGAATTAGAAATTCCCACTTGATTTCCTCTGAAATTTCTTTCTCTTCTTCCTTTCTGCTATCTGACTCTTCCGTTCTAAATTCTTTCTTCTTAACCTGAAATTCTTGTCCAAATTCCTCTCCTCTGTTTTACTCTATTTTCTCCTTGCCTCGTAACTCTCCTGCAACTTCTCCTCTGATCCTGTTGTTCTCCAAACTCTGTAATTCTGCGTTCCATTTCCAAGGTACATGACATTGTCATCTATAAATATTCACATTCTCATGAGGTAAAAATAATTTGATACACTCCCCACATCTGATTGGCTCACTTTAATTTTGTGTAAGATAGAACATGATGCCATCATACAAAAAAGTTTATGCGATCCAATCAGACACGTATAGTGCAGTGCTCCGGGAGCGCACAACTGTAGACCAACTCTTCATTTCTGATTACCTTTGAGAATCATCTTATAGAACAAGAAAGGAAATACCAGAGTGAGAAAATCCGACCACACAATATAGAGAATCATCTTTGAATGATACATGGCAAGAAAGCAGGTTTAATGTGCATTGCATTTCATACAAAAATCTTTGAAACACACCCACTTCATAGATTGTTAAGTTACATGATTAATGCCAGCATTCGCTAAAAAGATGCTTATTTCCCCTTCCTAATTACTTCTAGTTTCTGACTTCAGCTTTACTCTACAATACCCAGCAATCTATATGATTAAAAGAAAAGGAAAAGGTAAATGAAAAAGCAAAATTCCCAGCTGTTCTGCCAATATGAAACTGAAAGATTTCTGGCATACAAACAAGATCTTTCATCATTTGAAGCCGCTTTGCTCCGCAATATTCCAATCACAATTCACAGAAGTGAGAAGGTTTATGGCTATATGACACGCTTCTGAAAACTGATGATTGTATCAGGATGGCCCAGTGCTACCAAATGAACTTCCTAGTCTTGGTTGAGAGGCTTGGTGAAGAGCAATTTTGATTGTATTGCTTTGAGATGATTTGTGTATGTCAATGCATTCCTCAAGATCAGCATCACATGTCAAGAGAACCCACTCACAATCATCATCCAGATATTTTAGATCGATTTTGTTGACATCGTCAATGTTAAAACGATGGGCAATCTCTTGTTGCAAGTCTGAGAATCCCCAATTTGGTGGTAAGCTAAAACGAATTTTATATTCTCCAAAAGTTGCCTTGATCCTAAAGCCACCTCCAGCCCTCAGATTTCTGCCACCAGTTGTTGGCAAAGGAGGCAAGGTCTCAAGAGTTGGATGTTCACCAAATGTTTTCTGGCTTTGGGACCTTGCAAGACTCTTTGGCTCCTCTTGAAGCAAGGCGTGTAATTCTGCATCACTACGAGCTCTCTTAAGCACCCCACCAGGATCTTCTACCATTAAAGCATTTCCACTACTTGATGCATTCATAATGTTATGCTGTTGCTTTGCTCCAGTGGAACAACAGGTAGTTGAACCAGAGCTATGGCTACACGAAGAGGTCGGAGACTTTGGAGCTGCTTTTCCAAGGCTGAACAAGCCATTCTCAGCTGGAGGGTTTGACTGCTTTGAGTGGTCATTTGTCTTCAGTAATTGAGAAGGGCCACCCCCAGAAACATTAGGAGAGCTCAGTTCTGGGAAGTTTGTATAGAATGACTCGATTTGAATAGAACCTTCAGCCCCTTGGACTGAGTCCATCACAAGCTGGAGTTTCTTTAGCGAGTGGCCAACCTTCTTGATCTTTCTTGATGGCCACCTTGTGATACCATGTTGTCTGCAGATCCTTTTCAATGTAGTGGGGCATACTGAAATCAGAAAAAACTGAATAAGCTATTGATTCGAAAGCTGGCATGGAATATTGAAAGTCAACTGTCAAATGCCAAGAGATCATATGATACTGAGAAAGTTGAGAGACTGTAATTTTGAGAATCCTGAGAACCAATGGAATTGAAAACATAATAGCAATCTATAGGGTGATCTGCCAACAGAATCTCCAAATGATGCAAGGTATAAAGCAGTAAGAAACCAAAGATGTTACCCCAGGGATTTTTTTTTTTTTTTTTTTTTTTTTTGACTTTCAATGTTTGAGATCGTAAGATGATTATGCTCTCAGAAAATAGCTAGAACATCCCTCCAACAAAGATAATTTTTAGGAGTCTCAAGAATGTGCAACCCAAATGAATCTGAATAAGGGATAAGAGAAAAAATCTGAACGGAGAAGAAGAAAGGATCTGTTCTCATTTGGAATTTATGATCCATGGCAATTAATAGAAACCAAAGCATACACAGCTTCCAGGGAAATATATTCTGTTTGATTAAAAAAATGCATACATCCAACTTCAATAAAAGATGCAGTATTTCTTTCTGCTCACAATAACCAACAATAAAATCAAGATAACTGCAGTGATCAAAGAGACTATGAATTGATTAATGATTAGAACTATACCTTATAAACAAATCCAATTATATTCCATTAACAAAAGTTTTTGAGCCCTTAAGTATTAATCTCTCAGTTTGTAATCAGTAAATCATTTCAACATTGACAAAGAAAAAAAAAACAATTTTTAAGTTTTTGCAAAAATATTTTCTTACCACCAATACTCTTAGCTGCATCCTTAAGGCTCCCTGCAAAATATTGCCTCAGAACTTGCAAGCTGATGGTCTTCTCCGATTTGGTCCGCCTCTTCTCACCTGTCTTTCTATTGCCTGATGTTCGACGACCACCAGAAGAAGAGGATCCCCCACCAGCATCAGCACTACTTCTTGGTCCAGAACTTTGTGGAATTTGCTCAAATCCTGAAAATACCTGCTTATGGTATAATTCTACCTGACTATCATCCCAATGGGTTGTCAAGTTGAATCCTTCTTTTGGTTCTTCTTTCTGATACTCCCACGAGAGAGAAACGCCTTTACCCTTCTGTTGGGCCTCCATCATGTGTGCAATCCAGGTTGACTCTTCTGGTGTTGTTTCTTGCAAATGTGAAGATACAAAATTTGAAGAGTCTTCTTTAACTATCGCATCTGGAGCAAGTGTTATCTCTCTAACCGGCAATATGACTTCTTCCTCAAGCTCCTTGTCCATGGTAACATGAATGCTTCGAAAATTCTGTTGTACAACAGCAGACAACAAGTTCAGCATCTGCTTCTTTTCTTCGTCGTCAAGGCAATCCTTTGGAAGGAATAACTCCAGGACAAACTCAACTGATCCAGTATACACACTTCGCAATGGAATTGCTAAAGCAGCATGCAACTTAAGCATCCTAGCATGGTGTGCAAGAGGATAATTTGTCTTGCTAAAGTAGGTTATATTAGTTGCAAAACATTGTTTGCTTGTTTTGAATGCTCTTCCAACAATTCCCTGACCTAGAAGCAGATGGTGCTCAGAGCATGCTTCAAGAAAGCCACGAGTATCTTCGTCAGCGACAATACAAGCTGAATCCAGTGTGGAAACACACTGAGAATAGTTTTCATCAGAATGCCGGCATCCAGGTTTAGATTGTTGGAGGCACGGTGCCCATGTCAGAGCTAAAGGCAATCTGTGTGGTTTGCAGACAGATTCCAAAACCTCGGCTATCTCAGGCAATGCAGCTTGGTATAACTCATTGTACACCTGTGAAGAAGAAAAGAGAGCTGCAGGGTCAGAGATGGGTCATCAATTTCGCATGCTTAAATTTATGGTTTCTAGGATAGAAAGAACTCACCTCGACACTTGGAGGGCTGAAATTATGTGAACTCCTTAGATCAACAGCCTGCAAATAATGATCCTTTATTTAGACAAGAATATGAGAATAGTATTTATTACTGTATCTGAAGGTGACATGATTGAGTCATATTAAAGAATAAAGAAAGACATAACCGTTGGAGCTTTTGAAAGGTTCTTTATATTTTCTATGCCAAAAAAAAAAAAGAATAGAGAGGAAAGTCAATGCCAGGAAATGATTCAAAAGAGTAATCATAATTAAAATGACAAAAATTTAAAGAACATTAAGAACTCTTGGTTGAGAAATAAAGTTCGGTTATAGGATGGGATAAAACACATCACAAGGTGACAACTTTTTTAGACGTATTTCATGTCAATCAAGAAAAAGGATAAGAAATGCTTGTTTGAAGAAGGGAACATCCCAGTAATCCTTTTAATGGTATCTTACTTTTTCAACATCTTTAAACGGTATCTTTAAATGTAAAAGTTATAAATTTAGAATCAAAGTTCATACATCCTAAAAATTCTGTCCCAACAAGAAACCGTAATTGAATGCCAAAACTTGGTTTCTTTCCAACATTCTCCACCAAAAAGGTAAAACCAACAGCTCTTCACAGTTCAAGTATTCAACTTTCTGAAATCTGCAAGAAAGAAGAGAGGAGAGAAAGGAGAATGGGAAATGGAAGAAGAAGAAGAAGAAGAAGAAGACCTCAAGAGCTTTGCAAACATTTTCAAGTTCAGGGCGATAATTGATCTTCTGAGTAGTTGTGACAATCTCAACAACACCCAAGCAAGTCCCACTGCCTCTCTCAAAAACAGGAAGGGCAAGGGACCCACGGACATCACACTGCTGGGCAAATTTAATACGTGGGTATTCATCCTTTCTGAAGAACCGAACATCAGGAGTCCATTCAGGCAACTTCCCCAGGAAAACCCGACCCGGCAACCCAACTGAGTCCTTGGAGTCCTCCTCAGCTGGAAAGCTATAACTTTTGGAAACATCTCTGTATATCTCAAGACTCTTGTATTTTGGATTGAAAGAGAAGGGCTGTTCCTCAGTGGTAAGGACATGTTTACCTCCTCTCTTGACTGGCACCCATATTTGAATGAGAAAGTCCCTTTCTTCCATTAAATCTTTCAGGTATCCAATAGCCTGCATTAATCTGTCTTTCACCGAGGAAGGAGAATTTGGACTTATCCAATATCTTCTGCTAACTTCAGTGCCTTGAACAAGAAAACTCTCAGATTGTGCTGAAAATGTGGCATTTTCAACACCCTTGTCGTTTTGAGATTGAGTTTCAACAAGCTCTTCTATTTTTGGATAAGTAGGAGGAAGACCAAGCCTTCTTTCCTTGTCATCTCTATAGATTTCTCCACGTAGATTCCCACCCAAATCAGCAGTATTGGGCTTTGAGAGGCGCAAAAACTGTGAAGGTTCATTCATGGCGGCAGAAAATGAAGAGCCCGACTGCATAAAATTGCTCCCATCCATAGTCTCTAACCAGCATCCGTCGAACAAGAGTTCATCCATGAAATCCAAATCCATGGCAGTATCCGGAAAAGTCCCGAAAGAAGAATCGGGTGTAAAGCCACCGCCTTCCATACGAGGAGTTTTTGCTTGTAAAAGAGCCTATGAAATCCCAATTTGAAAGACTATCATGATCCGAAACACAAAAGCACAGTAAAGATGAAAAACAAAAAGAGGAACTTCCAGGAAGTATTCCTTTTGCCAGTGTCCAAAAACCCAGTCTGTCCGAGTCGCAGAAACATCGTCAAGAAAAATTTGTTTTTGCCAACTGCAATCAGAAATGTTTTTCAGAGGAAGAGAAAAACCTACCATAGTACTTTTCTTCCAGAGCTCATATATTCAAAAAGACATTAACACATATAGTTTGCTTGCACAATTCAAACAGCTTAAATGTTGGGATTCTCATATGATGCCATCAAACACAATATTAAATACGCAACAAGAGCCAAATTATACTCGAAGCAAAAACAAAAGAAAAAGAAAAGGAAGTTCAAGAACATCTCAAGAAAAGACACACAACCATCATCTTAGCACGGTAGCAAATTGGATTCTTGTAAAAGTAGGTAAAAAGAGCAACAACCAGAAGCCAGAATCAAGTCAAATACGGCAAGAAAGAAGAAGAACCAATTTCTCAAAAACTTGTTTTCCTTCTGGCTTTTCAAGTTTTCAAATTCGGCACTGCAATCACTACCACACAACTGGCCACAAGATGAACAAACCCACACGAAACGAACACAGAAAGGGGATAATGGTTAGTGGAGGAGAAGAGAGAAGGAAAGCGACTCACTTTATGAAGATTGTCGCAAAAATCCCAGATGGGTATGTCTGTCTGTGTACTATTAGCGAACTCTAAATCGAAAGTCACAAGCATTCAGCAAGCCATCACACAGATTTGGTTCTGTTGACTGAAAAAATAAAAAGCATGGTTTTTCTGTTCCTCGCTCGTGATAAAAACACAACCACATATGTCAAAAATAGAAAACAAAGCAGAATTCTCTTCCCACATAGTGATATGACCACCGTTCACGAGTATTAATGCAACTAGCTGAGCTCTCCTCTTGGTTCTGGGTATATTTTCCTATATTATGATCTCAGGGTATGAGCATGAAGAATCTCCTCCAACAAGAGTAGGACCCACAAGCTAACCAATCAGATTTTCTCTTTTCCAAGGCTTCTTTGTACTCCACTACTTCTGTCAGCACTGTAAAGTCAAACCGTACCATACCCAGAATATATACGGGCACATACATATGTATATGTATTATATATAGTTGGATTCAAAGGCAAAAATATCTCAACTTTTTGGGTTCTGGTTATTGTTCTATTTCTACCCCTTTTTGGTTCGTTATCATCAGAGACGGATAGAAGGGAAGTTAAGGAAATTATTGGTTGTTGATAGGTTTTTTTCTGAGGAAAAGAAGTTTTGCCTGGTCGGAATCTTTCCTCTGTAAAGCAAAATAAAAAATTTCTCTTTGTTTTTAATTATAATTTATTTATTATATTTATTACGTCAGCTTGATTTTACAGTTTTCTTAGTATAAAGTAGACTCCGGGAAACAGATTCTTTGTTATTGTGTTGAGTCATTGACCGGAAGATTCCTATTGACACTACCAATTAAGGAAAATTAAATTATTTTTTTGAATTATTAATTGGTAATAATTGATTTTTATTGTGAATTAAAAATGTGTTTATGTATTTACACCCCCATGAAACTAAAATAATTCATTCATCTTTAAATAATATGATTCAAATTTTCTAATTCTCATGCTAACATTAAATTATTTTATTCACTTTTTTTTATTAAAAAAATTAAATTTTTTATAACTATTTATGTGAGCTTAACCCTGGTTTAGTTAGTAGGTCAGGCTGGTTAGGTGTTTCTTTGAAATTGTGAAATGAATATTCTTAGGCCCATGCATCCATGTGCCACAGATTCATTCATATTACGTGGCATGATATGAACACATTTTAATTTAATAATTGTATTTTGGTATTAATGGTAATTTTATATTTGCGAGTGAAAGTACAAATTGCTATTTTAGTATGCTGTAAAAAATGTCAAGGCATGAGATCCCATCAGATTGATAAAATTATGCTTGCTACCACAGAGGTGTTTAGTCATTCAATAATATTATTATATTTTTAAATAGAAAATAAAATTATTGTTGAGAAGATTAATGATTAGTAAACAAATTATTTTTTTATATAAATATAATATTCATTTCGAACGAAAGAATAACTCAGGAAATAGAAATATATGCTTTTGTTATAATGATTGTTCTTCTTCCATACTAAACTACCTTTTAGTCAATATAAACTTAAATTGTTTCTAGTAACCACAGAGGCATAATTTATCCACAATAAAGAATAAAATAAAATAAAAAAGTTATTGGGGTGGTGCAATTCATCACAAAATATTAAGTTATGAATTATGTTGTTCAGTAGTCTAATAGTTATAATTCTTTTGTTTTAAATAAAAGTTACGACTTCAAATCTTGTTAAAAATATATAGTTTATCACTTTATAAATGTATTATTAGTTAATAATAGTTAACTTATAATTTTTGATTTAATAGAACTTGTAATTTATCTTATTAGTATATTGGTATAATTGTAATGACTAATTTAGATTTAGTCTCAATGAGTTTTTTTTTGTCTATAGACGAATAGAATACAGTAAGGTATCTAAGTTCTTTTAGTTGTAATAGTCACAACAGATTAAAACTCGACCTAACATTTTAGCCAAAAAAAAAAATTTGTGTTATTAGCATTCTTATATTTTTGTGTAAAAAGAAAGTTTATAATTTTTGAATCATTTATCAATGAACATGATATAATAAAAATTTCCAAAATTTATTTTCTTTCATTATTATTCTTCTTTTCAATCTATCAATTTTTAAGTTTTAAACTTAAGTAAACTAGGTGTGCCATAAATGCGGAGGTCTGTTGGAAGTTACTATTTACACACTAATATATGACCAATATAGCCAAAATATTTTAAGGTATTTTTTAAGTAAAAAATAAGTCAATTGATGTAAAAAAGTATGGATGAGTGACTTCAAATATTAGTTGCTTTCTTTATGGTTATAAGAGTTTTTTAAAAGAGGTATTAAACAAAGTTTTAGGGTACCATCAAAAATAATAATTTGTTGATAGATTATGTTCGATACTTATCAAGTTACTATTAACATACTTTGAATATCTCTTATGATGTGCATATGGATCTAGTCTATAGGACTATATAAAAGATTTAGTAGAACCTCCTATAAAAGGTGATCAAATCAAAGTCAATATAGATTGGTTTATATTTGGTGACCTAAATAATCTTGGGCCAGAGGATTCATTAAGGACATGATGGACACTTGGTTTAAAAGTTTTATGTACACATTAGTCATGTTACTTTTGTTTATGCAAAATCTAGAGTTGTGATTGAAAGTCTTATGTTAGCTTAATATAAGAGCCTTTATTGTATCCCTTTTGATGTTGATTTTTCAAATTTATTGAATTATTTAAGTAAAAATTATCACTGAAAGACAGAATTGTCATATTACAAAGTTTTTTAAAAAAAAACTCATATCTAGGGATTTGGTGGTTAAATGTTATAATATATTACATGAAAGCAATCATTGTCCAAATTTCTAGCATCTCAAGCCCATAAATAATAATTTGGTAGTTGATCATGTTCTTCATTGCCTTGGATCAAATAGATCAAATATTTCATATACTAAAGCAACGATGGGTATCGTTATCATATTTTAATAACGAATGACAACAGGTTAAGTGTGACAATAGGTCAAGTGATTGATTACTTAATTTCATGTACTCGATTTGATTTGAATCGAACAATTAAAGAAAAAGTTATATCTAATCCGACTTAAAATTGGTATATAAAATATTTAACTTACTCCAAATAAATTTTATAACTAAATAATACAAATAATTAATTATATATTATGTAAAAATATACATATATATGTGGTTGGGTCGAGGTCGGGTATTAAACTATTGAACCTAAATTTAAATCTGACATGATTCAAACCTCTATTTTCAATTAGTTGACTTAACTCAAATCCAAATTTTAAGTAAAAAATCATATCAAACGGGATAGATTAGGTCATTTTAATCTAATTACATGTTGAATTGTTTTCTTTAATTATGAGTGATAATTTGGGCAACATCTAAACAATGATGGTCCATGGAATGAGTTAATAAGTAATCTGTTTTAACTCAGTACATTAGAGGCAAGTAACAAGTAATTGAGTGAGATTAAAGAATGGTGAGGCAAGTATGGGGACAAAAACTACACCAATTACAAATATTTACTGGTGATGATAAATTCGATATCTACCCCATATTAATATTTGTTCTATTTTTTATATTTTTAAATTATTTTTATAATATTATGTATTTATATATATATTAAGTGTTAGAATTTAAATATTGTTTTTTTAAAAAATAAATTATTTTCTTCAATAATCATTATGGTAAATCATGAAAAATAAACACTTTGTAACCTACAAAGTTGGTTTGTCATCAATATATGTACATTCCATCAAAAGGATAAAAGAGATTCTTAATTATAATCAAATAACAATTAGACAAACTAATAGCACAACATAAAAATATAAAATAGCAACTTAGTAGTTCCAAAATCAATCACCAACAATTTATGTTGGCTTTATGTACCAAATAGGAGCTCTATAAAAACATGGTTGCAATAGTTCATTGAGGTAAGCATATAGCATTTTTAGGAACATCATAGTTCACCCATGTTAAACATAACCCTAAATCCTTTTTAATAATGATATATTAGCAAATGTAACTATGGAAAAACTTGAAGCCTCCTACTACTAGCAAAAAAGATAAAAAAGATTTGAGCATGCAGCTATGAAGCCCAAAGGAAAACCCTACAAACATCCAATAATTACTAACTTTCTCTAAAACTTTATCTTTAACAACTTATCTACTAAATTATTCTTCTCACAATTTACATGAAGAAAAGTAATGCCTTTTGATTCTTTAAGTTCTTCCTCCCATGAAATTGCTGCTCTTGAATCTCTCTTCACCTCCCATGCAAACATAATTTCGTAAGTATAAAGTACAATCATCATTAAAACTTCCTTTATTAGCAGTAATCCTATAAATATAATTCTATAATTCTATAAAAATAATAATAATAAACTAGACTTTTGCAATTTCAATGCCTCAACACTCCATCAATACCAACATTTTTCCAATCCAACATGTGGTTAACCATCCACATCAATTTCAAATGCCTAACACTGGCACCAACTGAAAGGCATCTCTTAGAGTCTTTTTTTTATGTTAAAAATAAAGACATTAAAGATTGATAAGTAAACATTATTCAAAGAGAGTTGAGCCAACAAATAAATACAGCTTATATTTAACTAGCTAGCCTAATTCTAAAAAGATGCACACATTTAGCAATTGAAATCTTTTTTATAAAAATATTGGGCTAACAATATTGGTTGTATCACCAAAGCAAAAAAAAAATCTCAAAAATGTATTTTCTATACGACCTTACTATAAAACCAGGTCAAGGAACGAACAAGTTCTCAATTAACTCGTGAGTAGCCCACTTTATTTTCCCCCACGAAAACAAGTATACCAGACCTTCTACGAGTAAAAGCAATTTATAAATGAATTATTTGCAATTTCCTCATATCTTCTCACAAAAAAAAAAAGACATGGATTATAAATATTTAATTTATTATGACACTTGTATGGTATAAATTATCATTAGTTTTCTCATTGTCAAATAAAATCAAGCATTTACTTCTTCTAGCACCTCTATAGACTAAATCCTAGCCTCCACCCTAGACTCAACAAAAACATTAGCATTGCGTTTTAATTGCTCCCATAACTCTTAACTAAATAAGAATTCATTTATCAAATGAATCCATATTAGTTTATCTTTACCATCTTTATTTTTTTAAAAAAAAACCCTCATGTATACTCTCATTTATTGATCCCTTACCTGAACCTTCCAAACAAAAAGATGTCTTCTAAACCTAATATCTTATATCTAAGATATCAATCCTATAATTTTAAAAATACAAATAAACCCCTCTTGATTTGCCATCAAATGAAATAACCTCGAAAAATTTCCTTTCAAACATATGAAATTGACCTAAATATCATTAAAAAACCTAATTCTTCTACCATTACCAACACAACAACATGGCTTAAATCCTTTTGTGATAGTTCTACCATCCATACTTACTACACATCCTTCTAACATAATCCATGTAATAATTTTATATTTAGCTGAAACTTATACTTTCATAATTTTTCTAAGCTAGTCATCTCTATCATTGGCATTATACATTGTTTATTTTCATGCCAAATGACCACTAACATGGCTAAGCGATATGATTTTTTACTTAATAAATGCACGTGTAGTCGCTACATAGACACCACGTAACATACACATGATGATATGAACATTAATTCTTTTAATTTTACAAATAAAAATTAGGCTAAAAGATCTTATAAAAATACAAATTTTCTTTTGGTTTTCTGTAAAAGCCCAAAAATAGAAAAATAAAATAACACTAAAATTTATTAATTAGCAGAAGTAGTTTAGAGTCTAGTGTTATATTCCTTGCACATTTTGCTTAAAATGCCTAATAGGGTTACGAGAATACCCTTAAAGAACATAAATAAAAAAAGAGCAATGAGGAGAACTAATGTAATCAACTTCTACTCGAAATTGGAGAAACAGGGAGGCAATCTTCTAGCTAGCTTTTTTACTATTCAGGATCCGGGTCTTGGTCATCCTGATATGAAATGACTAATAATAAAGAGGTGAGCTACACTAACTCAGTAAGAATACAACACCTTACCACTGATTCAGAAAATCAAAGATTTGTAGAAATCGTAGAATAACCAATTGAGCTCATTTTTTAATAAACTTGTTTAAGTGAAAACGTTAATTTTTTTAACTCACCTATAAGTTCCTAAATGTCATTTATGAAGATAAGAATCAGAATAATAAATTACCCTACACATTGTAGAAAGGTCAACAACAATTAACATTTATCATTTCAACTAGCCTACTGGTACAACGAGGGATCTATAGGGGTTCTTACTACACGTAGACTAAATATTCATTCTATTAATCAAACAATCATCCCCATATCTCGTCCGGTAATTGACGTCAAATATACAACTGCCTCAATACTTCGTCTGATATAAGTGTAATCAAACAAATCCCAACCCCTTCCATTATAAAACTTCTTAGCCTCATTCGACTAAGAGTAACGTCCACAGTAAGATTTACTCTATGCAATAATTCCTTACACTCTTTTCCAATGCACCCTGTAAGCCTTGTTTATTTGACCTAATTTATATATACATATGTTCTCTATTATCTATTATTTAGCCTTAAAAGGCACGTACATTTATATCACAAACATATGAGTGCATATTCTAAGATAGGTATATGAATTAAGGATGCATTATATCGATAGAAACATTTTATACACACAATAGAGTGACCAGATAACATACATTGAGAAACCTTATCACGTTAGTCATAGATTTAAAACGAATAAATTAAAGTAAGCAGAACAGTGAATAGATAAGCATAATAAACGACTAAAGAGTGTAAATACTCCAGTTAAAACTCAAAATATGTATAAACTAACCGGTTACTTGCTCCATTGGCCACCTATACTTAATTAATTAAAATACTACCAATAAACTAAAATTCCATTTACTATTAATTTAGCTTCAATTTAACCGTAAGAGGAAAAACGGGTGAGAAATTTTTACCCTGGGTCGATGTCCAATTCCTTGGATTTCACAACGATTCTCAGTAGTTTCCAGTTCCTTGGATTTCTTGGATTTTTCTGATAAAATCAAAAATTACTCAAAATAAACTGAAAATATGCAAAAAAAGACCAAAAGGGCAAAAAATCTCACCGGGGGTCAGTTTAGAGTTCCGACACGGTAGCGCCGTCATGCTCTGCTATCAGTTCCTCTTTCAACAGCAGCTCCTCCTCTCAGTCAGGCCGGTTTCGGTCGGTTCTGATTGAAAACCTATTCAATTTGTGGTTAGCCGATATTTGTCAGTGGAAAAATGAAGAAAACTAAGGACTTACCGGTGTTTTTGATCTCTGGCGCAACGACTCAGTTGGCTCTGCAACTCCTCCTTCGTAGCTCGTGGCTCTTTCAGTCACCCTACATCAGAAAACACGTTAGATGACCTAGGG
This sequence comes from Carica papaya, assembly GCF_054855325.1. Lineage (NCBI taxonomy): Eukaryota > Viridiplantae > Streptophyta > Magnoliopsida > Brassicales > Caricaceae > Carica > Carica papaya. Next base: position 8,987,664 of record NC_142314.1, on the reverse strand, counting down.
TCGAGAAATGGAAGGAATAGGAAAGGATTTTGGGTTCATCGGAGCATTTTTCAGTTTCAGTTGCAGTGATTCAACTGAGCTCTACCTTCTGTTTATAGGTTTTCCTCGAGTTTTCCTGCATCAAGAAGTGTTTTAGGTAGCTTAGAATAGAAAAATAGGATGAACAAGAGAACATTGCGCTTACCAGTGTCGATTTGGGTCTCTAGCACAGCAGCAACGGTGGTTAGCTTCTCCTCCAGCCACCTTTCTTTTTCTTCTCTGGCGAACAGATTAGGATTTCGATGGAAGAGGAGTTTAAATACTCCATTCCTTTCTGGACCGTCCATCCAGGTCTGCATGGTGCGTCCTCAGCCGTCTGATCATGCCTAATAGGAAAATGGATCTAAGTCGTTCGATCAAAGGCATGTGGACAATTTGATCGCGTCTAATGGAAAAATAGATCTAGATTGTTCGTCTGCACGGGATGAACACAGGTCGTTGGATCGCTTGGTACATGGATTGCCCGTGTGGTTTCTTAAGTGGAACACGTGTTGGCGTGTCCATCACGCATCGCATGATGATTGGTCGTGCTGCTAACGTGGTTGTCCTACGTGGCTGTTTTTTCTCTTTTTACAATTTGGCCCCTACTTTTAACTTTTCTTTTCAAATGGGTCCTCTCTTTTTTCCAGTTTTGTCTCTTCCTTTTGAAATTGTTTTTAAAGATATCTAAAATGCATATATCTAAAAAAATTCTAAAAAAAATTAAAATTAAACACTATTATTATTATTATTATTAAAATTAATTTATATCATCCCGAGCCTAAATTTCGGGCTCAAGATGTTATAACTCTCTTCCCTTAAGAAAATTTAGTCCCTTAAATTGTTGCTCCCTAGTTAAAAAATTAAAGATATTGGGCCCTGAAGTCAGATTCCAACTCCTATATGGGCTCGTCCTGCAAGTGATTTTGCCATAATACTTTGATAAAAGGGATTTCTCTATTGTAAAGTACTCTACTATTTGGATCCAAAATACTAACCGATACCTCCTCATAAGATAAATCATCCTGAAGTGAAAGTGGTTTGTAGGAAAAAATATGCGAGGGGTCGGGGTTATACTTACGTAGTATCGATATATAAAAGACGTTATGGACTCTAAATAGTTCTGAAGGCAGTGCTAGTCTGTAGGCAGATATCCCAATTTTGTCCAAAATTTCAAATGGTCATATGAACTTGAGGTTAACCTTTTCTCTCTTTTCAAACCTAGTGATGTTTTTAAAGGGGGTGATCTTAAGGAACACTCGATTGTCTCTCTTAAATTTCAAGTCTCTTCTTCAGGTGTCCGCACTTTTCTATCTACTCTAGACCGTCTAAATATTTTTTCTGATCTTGACAATCTTCACTGTGGTCTCATCTACAAGGTCTGCATTAATCAATATTTTGTCGTACACCTCTTCCCAACAGATCAGTGACCTACAAGGTCGGTTATACAATGTCTCGTATGGAGTCATACCAATACTTGTCTGATAACTGTTATTATAGGCGAACTCTACCAATGGTATATGGTGATCCTAGTGCTCTCCAAAATCCAGAACACAAGCCCTGAACATATCTTTTAGTGTACGAATAGTTTGCTCTAATTGTCCATCTATCTGGGGGTGGAATATTATGTTAAGAGATAATTTCATCCTCATTGCTTATTGAAGACTTGTCCAGAATTGAGAGGTGAACCAAGGGTCCCTAGTTTGCTCTAATTATTCAAGGAATCTGTCATCCTGATGGCCAGAAAATGGGAGGACTTAGTGAGTCAGTCAACAATCACCCAAATCGCATCGTGTCCCGAACGTGCCTTAGACAATCCTGCTATAAAGTTCATGGTGATATGTTCTCATTTCTACTCCAGGATTAGTAACAGCTGAAGTAGCCCGCCTGAGCATAGATGTTATGCTTTGACCTGTTGGCATATAAGGCATTTGTAGACAAAATCAACAATTTTTTTTTTCACCCTGCTCTACCAGAATCAGGGCTGCATGCTTTAGTAAATCTTAGTACTTTCTAGATGCATGGTGAACTTTGAACTGTGAGCATCTGTTATGATATCTTTCTTCAACTCGTTATCACTAGGAACACACAACCTATCTTGGAACTTGAGTAACCCATCAGTAAATACTCAAAATTCTAAATTCTAACTTTGTTATGTGTCCTTTTTTAGAGCTGCTAGAGTGGGATTGGTCAGTTGAGTCTCCCTTATTCTCTATATTAACTTGGGTTGGACTGCTAAGTGGGCTAGACATATGGCCTTTTTTAAGTCTTAAAGTTGTATCTATTGTGTAACCTTTATTATCCTACACTCAGAGACTATTATATGAGCTAACATACCTGCATTCTTCTTATTGAGGGCGTCAGGTACCACATTACCCTTATTTGAGTGGTACAAGATTTTACAATCGTAATTCTCGAAGAGTTCTATCTAACGCCTTTGACGCATGTTGAGGTCTTTATGAGTTAATATATACTTTAGGCTCTTATAGTCTATATAGACTTCACATGTTTTCCCGTATAAGTAATGACTCCAGGTTTTTAAAGTATGGGTAATGGCCGCAAGCTCTAAGTCGTGGGTAGGGTAATTCTGTTAATAAGTTTTCAACTGCCTAGACCTATAAGGTATGACCTTCCCGTGCTATATCAAAATGCAACCGAGTCCTTGGTAGGATGCATCATTGTATACTGTATACCCACATATTCTATTCGGTAGAGATAAGACTGGTGCGGTAATCAGTCGTTCCTTAAATTCTGTAAAACTCTCTTCACATTCCTCATTCCACTCGAACTTAACATTTTTATTCGTAAGTCGTGTCAGAGGAGCAGCTATACTTGAAAATTCTTCTATAAACCTACGGTAATAACCTGTCATACCCTAAAAGCTTCGAACTTACTTGACTGAAGTCAACTACTTCTAATCCATCACTGCATCAATCTTGTCAAGATTCACTAACACTACATCTTTTGATATTATGTGTTATAGTAAGGAAGTCTGTTCAAGCTAAAACCCACACTGCTCAATTTCTCATATAATTTTTTTTCTCTAAGAACCTGTAAGACCTGAGTCAGATGCTGAGCATGTTCCTCTATGCTCTTATAGTAGACCAGGATATCATCAATGAATACTATGATAAACTAATCCAATAATGGTCTGAAGACCCTGTTTATCAAATTCATAAAAATTACAAGCACATTAGTCGAACCGAACGGCATGACCAGGAACTCATAGTGCCCATACAGAGTCCTGAAAGCCGTCTTAGGAATGTCTTCTGCTTTAATCTTTACCTGATGGTATTCCGAATGTAGGTCGATCTTAGAGAAAATTTAGACACCCTATAATTGATCGAAAAGATTATCAATCTTGGGGAGGGGATATTTATTCTTGATTATGATCATATTTAGTTCTTTATAGTCAATACACAACCTCAAAGACCCATCACTTTTTCTTGCAAATGTGATCTCGGCGCTCCAAGTGGATATATTATGTCAGATGAACCCATTATCCTGTAACTTGTTGATCTGTTTCCTCAATTCTTTCATCGCGATATGATTCATTTGGTATCGGGCAACCGAGATGGATTGGGTGTCAGGCTGAAGATCTATCACAAATTCAACTTCTCGATTTACTGGCAATCCTGATAGTTCATCAAAGAATATGTCCGAAAAATCTCGGTTAACATGAATATCTTAAATGCAAATCACTTTTTTATGTTTATTTAGCGTGAAAATAAATAGCTGAGTTAAAGGTATTTGATAAATAATGTAGTTACCACATGTGAACAATATCTAAAATTTTTATTAATTAGTGAAAAACTCTTTGTTAGGAATGTTGAATATAAACTTCTTATGAAAATAGTCCACAGTAGTGTGATACACTGCTAACCAGTTCATTCCTAAAATTACATCAAAGTCTCCCATGTCAAGTGTTATCAGATCTATGCTCAATTTCCTATCTGTTATTTCTATAATACAAGTTTGGTATATAACATTATCCAGTAATGTCCCAATCCCAGATGTAGACACAAACTAGAATCAAGACTTTCAAGTAACATATTTAAATTTTGAGTAAAGGCATGTGAGACAAAAGAATGCAAAGCATCGGTATCAATCAAAATATATGCAAAGTGGTTGTAGATAGTATACGTACCATATATCACATCTGGGTTTGCTTTAGTATCCTATTGGGTAAGTGTATACACTTTACCCTGGGCTACAGGTCTATTCTGATTCTGATTATGTGGACACTCTCTCGCGTAATACTGTGCAATCTCGTATATACGGCAGGTGTTATTGAGGCAATAGCAAGGTTGATCTCCATAATCTTTGCCACAGTATTAGCAAACCTTATCGCGTCCTATTACCGAGGCTTGGGAAAGAGCTTGAGTTACGAGTTTTAATCTCTTATTCTTCTGGTTCAGTGCAGTAGGTGCTGGCCTGCAATACGGTACCAAAGGCCTGGAGTTGCCTACTGCTAGAGAAAAAATACGGAGGTTTCTATTTATCAACTATGTCTTGGCCAAGACTAATGAATAAGTGCTAAGATCGAAAACATACAACTGTCATATGATCTCATGATGGAGACCCCACTCAAACTTTTTTACCCTTCTACCTTCGTCTGTCATGCTCTCAAGAGAATACCGGTCTAGCTCCAAGAATTTTTGAGCATATTCTGATACTGACAAATCTTCCTAGACCAGGTGTGCAAACTTCATCTCCTTAAGATGTCAGAGGTGTTCTGGAAGGTACTCAACATTAAAGGCTATCAGAAACTGTTCCCAAGTGACTGTAGTGGGTAGAGTAGACTGCTTCAGTTGCCACCAACGCCTTGCCTCACCTACGAACATATAAGTGGCAAAAACAACCTTATGTTCGGGAACTACTATAAGAGTCGTGAAAGTCTTCTGTCTCTACAAACTAGTATTAAGCTTCTTCAGAAGTGAATGCCCCTATAAAAGTAGATAAATTGAGTCTTTTGTACCTCTCAATATAGCCCAGGTTCATCATGGGCGGAGCTGGGTCCTATTAAAGGGGAACTAGATCATGTTGGGGAAGAACTAAGTGGCCTTGTGGTGACAGCTAATTATATGGTAGAGGCACTGGATTGTGCTATTGCACTAGGTCAGTAAGAATATCAACACTTTATCACTAATTGAAAAAATCAAAAGTTTCTAGAAATCGTAAAACAACCAATGGAGCTCATTTTTAAATAAACCTATTTAACTGAAAAGATTAAATTTCTTAACTCACATGTAAGTTCCTAAATTTTATTTACAAAAATAAGAATCAGAATAGTAATTTACCTTATGTATTCTAGAAGACCAACAACAATTAACTTTTATAATTTCAACTTGCATACCGGTGCCACCGGAGGTCCATAGTGGTCCCCACTATAAGTGGACCAAGTATTCATTCTATTAATCAAACGACCATCCTTATACCCCGTCTGTAATAGGCGCCAAACGTACAATTGCTTCAATACCCTATTCGATATGAGCGTAATCAAACAATTTCAAACCCCTTCTGGTATGGGATTTCTCAGCCCCATTCGACTGAAGATAGCATCCACAGTAAAATTTACCCTATGCACCAAAATCCAAAGGCACCTGGTAAGCCTTGTTTATTTGACCCAATTTATTTATGCATATGATCTCTATTATCTACTATTTAGCCCTAAGGGGCCCATACATTTATATCGCAAGCATATGAGTACACATTCTAAGATAGGTACATGAATTGCGTATGCATTATACCGATAGAATTGTGTTATACACATAATAGAGTGACCAGACAACATAAATTGAGAAACCTTACCATGTTAGCCATAGATTTAAAACGAATAAATTAAAGTAAGTAGAACAGTGAATAGATAAGCATAATAAACGACTGAAGGGTGTAAATACTACAATTAAAACTCAAAATAATTATAAACTTACCAGTTACTTGCTTTATTGGCCACCTGTTCTTAATTAATTAAAGGACTGCCAATTAACTAAAATTCTATTTATTATTAGTTTAGCTTTAATTTAACTATAATAAAGAAAAGGTGTGAGAGATTCTTACCATGAGTAAGTGGCTGAAATACCGCTTTTTTCACTACGCTTCTTAACGGTTCCCGATTTCTTGATTTCTTGAGTGTTTCTACTAAAATCAAAACTTATATCAAAATAACATGAAAATACACGAAAAACGGCCAAAAGGGCAAAAAATCTCACCGAAGGTTGGTTTAAGGTTCCGGTACGGCTACGCCACCATGCTCCACCATCAGTTCCTCCTTTTATGGCGACTCCTCTCAATCAAGCCAGTTTCAACCAGTTTCATATGAAAAAATGTTCAATTTGTGGTTAGTCGGTGTCTGTCGGTGGAAAAAGAAAAAAAATCGACGACTTACCGGTGTTTCTGTTTTTCGGCGCGGCAGCTCAGTCGAGCTCCGCCGCTCCTCCTTCGTGGCTCGTGGCTTTTTCGGTCACCCTGCACCGAAAAACATGTTAGATGGCCTAGAGTCGAGAAACGGAAGGAACAGGAAAGGATTTCGAGTTCATCAGAGTGTTTTTCGATTTTCAGTGCGGCGTTAACCGAGCTCTACCCTCCGTTTACGGCTTTTTCTCGAGTTTTCCTCAAGCTTAAAAATAAAAAAGTGGGACGAACATGAGAAACATTGCGCTTACCAACATTGATTTGCATCTCCGGTGCGGCAGCGACGATGGCTGGCTTCTCCTCTAGCTGCCCTTTTTCTTATTCTCTGATGAGCAGGTGTGTGGCTAGGGTTAGAGTTTCGGTGGAAGAGAAGTTTAAATACTCCCCTCTTTTTGATCTAGACTGTCCATCTAGGTTCATATGGTACATCACCAGCCGTTCGATCATGCCTAATAGGGGAACGGATCTAGGCCCTTCAATTGAAGGCGTGTGGACCGTTCGATCACACCTAACAGAAAAATAAATCTGAACCGTTCGTGCGCGTGGGAGTGAACACGAGTCATTGGATCGCTTGGTACGCGGATTGCTCACATGGCTTTCCGTGTGGAATGCATGCTAGCATGTCCACCACGCAGCACACGACACTGGTTGTGCTGCTGACGTGACTGTCTTACGTGGCCGTTTTTCCTCCTTTTGTAATTTAGCCTCTACTTTCAATTTTTCTTTTTAAATGAGTAATCCCTTATTTTCAGTTTGATCACTTCTTTTTGAAATTGTTTTTAAAAATATCCAAAATGCATATACAAAAAAAAATTAAAATTAAACATTTTTATTATTATTATTAAAATTAATTTATGTCATCCTAAGCCAAAATTTCGAACTCGAGATGTTATATTTTTTGCCTATATCAATACCATGCAAGTCGAGTTCACAAGAGGTGAAGAGATGGAGGATGTAGATACAAAGGTTCAAGTTCTTACGATGGTGGCTACGTCAATCTAGTCAATCAAAGAAGATCCCAAAGTGCTAGAAGTTGTAGGCCAATAAAGTTGTTATTTCATTGTTTCAAAGAGAGTGCAACAATATGATGGAGAGCTAAGAGACTCCATCTACTGGATTAGCCCATTAGGTCTTATGCACCAAGGCTTGTCGTCCTCATTCATTGATCAACTTAAATAAAGTGTTGCTTCAGGATATGGAGGAGGAGGAGGAGGAGAGACATTCATAAATCGCATTGATTATCAACTTTTTTGATCATGTTGAGCAAGACAAAAAAGATGGTTTAAGAATTTTGGTTGACATGATGTCTACATGGATGCCACATTTTACAACAATAAGCAATGTAGTCACCCTCATTTGCCCGTGTATATAATTTTAACAGTTTTTAAATGACTATTTGTTGTGAAGATTTATTTAGAGAATATTTAAAAGTGCGTTCTTAATATAAATTCAAAATTAGTGTGAATGTTTATTTTTCAAAAAAAAAAAAATTAGTGTGTATTTTAGCATTTAATTTATCTATCCAATTATAAGAAATTAAGGAATCATCCTATCAAAATCAAAATCACAATCACAGTCAATAAAAGAAATGAATTTCAAAGGGTCAAGTTACATTTACAGGTATAAGAGCCTCTCAAGATTCTGAAGGTACTTCTTCTTAAATAAGTGCCTCTCAAGATTCTAGGGTTACAAATTTCCTCCTCTCAAGTGTCTCTCAATATTCTGGGGAGCCGTGGCCTCTTTAGTTGTTCTTCTCGAGTTGCCGCATCTAATCACACTCCATTACCTAAAGTCATTCAATTTAATTATCCAATTAATCAAATAATTAAGCTATTAATTAATTAATTAATCAATTTTTAATTAGTGTAGCTGGTTAATTAGATTAAAGTGATGATCGTCATGACATGTGACTCCAAACACAAAGTACTACTAATAGGATTCTGCAATCCTCAACTCCCATTGCTCCACTCAAACCGGCAGGCCCTACATGTGTTGCTTTTAGGGAAGCATTAACAAATGAAAGCCAATTCAAAGTTTACCCTTAATTAAATAAATTTTGATTAATTAATCTAAATAATTATAATATACACGATCATATTCAATGTGATATCCCCTAATGATTCCATCTGTACTACATATTATATCTAATAATATGCGTATAAATTAATTTAAGACCAAATCATGTGATTACGCATATAGAATAATCACTATATTTAAATGAATGTTGAGACGAATATTATGTATATTTAATTATTATTTTTTTATAATACAATATAACGTATAAAAAAATTATATCGAACAATAAATAATTAAAATTGACTCTCAATATAAGAGTAGAAATAACTATTTAAGTTAAAGTATGTTATTGTGCATGTATTTTTGTTCTTATATTGTCAGAATTAAATAATTAAACTAAAAATTCTCACTTAATATTTATAGAATATTTGATTTCTGTCTGATTGTGGTGTATGAATTTAATAATTGGTAGGTGTTTGATGATCACACCATAAGAATAAATCCGTATCCAAAAAAAAAATCATGATAAGTAAAGAAGCTTGAAAGATCAACTGATTTACATAGAAGCATACATACATACAAGACAATATGTAATAATAATATTAATAATCTAATGACTTTGATTAGTCATCGGAAGCGAATGTCTCTCTCTCTCTCTATATATATATATATAACCTATATGACCAATACGTACATTAATAAATAAATTAAAATATAATACAAGGTTAATTAAAGTTGCACTTTCCTATAATTTATGTTGGTGTTGGAGTGGTGTAAAGCATGGTTAGTGCGTGTAAAAATAAAAATAAAAATAAAAAAATTACGCGAAATTCAATTATGGTTATTAATTAGCATAGATTTACATACATAGATATATATATATATATATATATATATTAGGAACTGATGAGGTAAATAATTATATTTCTCTTACGTGCATTCCACAAAAAATAAAGCTGTAGGTAGCCAATATTAGACCTATTAATATTGTGATTAATTAATATTAATTGTACGGTTAACTTGTTTAATCTTGTATCTCTACCATTAAGCTGACCGATGCATCCAACTTGCATCCTCCACTGTTTGATTCTCAGCCCCTTCATGGTTCTTTTCTCTCTGACATAAGCATCTTGTCAGTTTTATACATTAGTTTTTTTTTTTTCTTTTCTAATTAGAGAAACTTTTTTAGTCATGTTAATCAAACCATAAGTGGGAACCTTGTGCTTTTAAGTCAATTTTATAAATCTTTATATATATTTAAACTAATTACAATGACATATTTTATTATTTAATACTAAAAATAAATATATTGACTCGATTCGATCTTTTAATACTTTTATTTTTTTTTATAATGTATGTATTTGACTCATGAATTTTACATTTTATATGTTAAAATATTATATTATTATTATTATTTAATCAATAAAATTTTACTAAAAAAGAATCTTATAAATTTGAATAAATCATAAATCATAAACAAAAAAAATACTTTTTTAAATGAATAAAATGGTAATAATCTAGTTATCCCAACTAAACGTTTGTACATTAAACTTTATACTCACTAAATCTAATATATTTATATCTAATATAATATATATTTATTTATTTTGTGACTGCCATTGATTAATTTGCCATGAAAACATTAAAAGGAAGCTCTTTATGGATCCTCATAATTGGGGAGCTGTTGAGTTCCATCTTGTTGTGAGATTATATATATGAAATCGTGATTAGCCCCTTCCCACATGATATGTTTTTAAGGATAATAGCAGTAAAAGTCAATTTCTTAAAAAAAAAAAAAATTACATTAAAGTTAGAAAAGAGTTTGATATACACATATATATAAGCATCGATACTATGAGCTCACAAAAAGCTGCTACTTTTTAACACAATGGAACGATATATACACACACTTCTCGGTCCGTATATGTATATTTGTGTGGTTGAATGAAGTTTAAATCCTTAACTGGTGTTGATTTATGTGACCGACATATATATTTCCTATGAAAGCCATTAAGAGTGTGCATATTTATATATACATATATTTGTGCGTGTGTGTGTGTAACTAATATTATGTATATATATATAGATGCAAAGTATGATCAGAACTTTTATTTTCTGTTTAAAGAAGGATTTCAGCGGTAATTAAAATGATTAAATAAAGATGAGAGTTTACGTGATACATAAGCAGCATTAAGGTCAACACCATTATTCTGCTTAATTTATGTGCAGAAAAATAAAAAATAATTGGGCGTCAAATTAGACGAGCCAATAGAATCAGTGGAAGATACCAAATGGGATTCATTATGGATATCTATAAAACTAACCTCATTTTAATATTTCTAATCAAGATTCTTCTTACTTTTATTAATATGCATATTATTTTCAAGTAACTAGACCTAAATTGATGAAGTGATCATCTGACAGTATATATATATATATATATATATATATATATAACACTATAACGATGTGGGTTTGAGTTGGAGGCTCAATCTGAACGATCAGCTTTCAAATTTTTTTGCACCATAATTATATATATATATATATATATATCACATAAAGTAAGCTCAAAAATCATGAAAGTTGACGAAGGAAAAGTTCAATGATCTTATTTCCAAAGATACGGAGCTTTCAAGTGCTAGCTCAACATATCTGAATATGCAAGGAGGTTAATACAAAATCAAAGATCCATATAGCAAATATATATATATATATATATATATAGAATATACGCGATGTGCGGGGCAGGAATCTTGCTCTTTCTCTTGAAATTTGATTCGATAGTAATAATCAAAATTATATCAAATTAAGTCCCGGTTAATAAAAGAATAGTGCAATGGTCGACAAATCTCACTACCTGTTTCAAATTAAAACAGTGTGTCGGTGAGCGACGTCTATGGACAAGATTTAATTATATCATGGACTTAAGGTTTAAGAAAAAGAAAAAATAATGTATTTTTAGAATTATTTCTTAATAAATCCAAATTTATTTCCTAACAAAAGTAAATTACAGTGAGTTTTTTTATTTCTTTCGCCTTAAAATTTTATTTTTTATTTTTACAACAAATAAATGTTCTTAACGATAAACTGGTAAAAGAACGGTCAACATTGAGGTTTACTACGTAGAATGTGGAAACACATTGGTTCTAGTGGGTAGGTATAAGCTAGCTAGAGCTAGAAGAAAATCTGAATATATATATATATGTATGTATATGTGTATATATATATACACACACAATATTATAGAAGTATATGTAAGTACTTCACCAAGTTGCAGAGAAAAAAAATATTGAAAAGTCGGAGAGAAATTATTGACATTAGCATGAAAACGACATATAATAAGCCTAAAGATATAAATAAATCCCTGGTAGGTTTAACAAATAAAAGTTGGAAGATGTGGATGCTGGCGTCACCAGAAAGCTTACCAAGATTTACATACGACAATATTAATATGTATTATAAAAATGAATAGAATATTATCAAAATGTGGAAGGCCACACTCTGCATTTAACGTGAATTAATTAATCTACTAACTAAACTATTAATTACAACTCTCATCGTGTATAGTTTATTCCTCAGGAAGCTATGTAACGGTGCTTTCCAATTAATTAAAGAATTTCTTAATGACGTAACGTTAATCATCTACTTCATTATTGATTTATGTTAATGGTGGAAAATGGTTACTCTACTTCCATAATGATGCATTTTAAGTGACAAGTGATGCATTGCAATATTTTTTATATATGATTCTGCTCTCACTTTTCCGGAAATTAATCTTGAAGAATCTGACTGGTAATCTCGTTTATTCATCATCGAGATTCACGTTCCATATATGTAATGAAACTATATTATACCTTAACAGAAGTTCTGAAACTGAGTTGGGTTACCATGTTGGTATTGATTATTCTTTAGAAGAACTGAAGAACATAATGACCGAGTATTAAACCGCACAGTGAGGAATGGTATGAGCTACCTAGGAGCTGTTGTAAGATCCTGGATCAAGTAATGGGCTTGGCGTGACCAGTCCATTAAAGGAAAATTAGTAAGCTTTGAATCAGTAATCTGTTATTTGTCACGTTATGTAGACACATTTATAAATATATATACATATATATGTGTGTGTGTGTGTTCATATTCTAATTCTCATTGCGTGGCCTGCATTTTAAGTCCTTGCTCCCCTCCCCAAGTAAACAAAAGGAGCATATATGGGAACGATGAATAAGTTTTACTTTACTTAAGCTCAGATCAGGATCTTAGTACATTTCTTGACATACATACATACATACATACATACATACATACATATATATAATTTTCGAACCTGCACGTGGCTGGATTCGATCCCCTAGACCTCCGAGAATAAACCACAAGGTACCAAAGTCGACTAAAGCTGGATGGTTCGAGAAATGAGTATGATCACTAAAAAAGCCAAAGCACTTGAAATTATTAGATGGCATTCTTCTCAAGATCCTCAATTTTTTAGGTTAAAATTGATATAGGAAATATAAGAGCAGGACCAACATTAATTTCCTATGGTTGTTTCCTCGCTGAGGCTTGTTTGGAATGGATCCGAAGGATTATCTCTCTTTCTACAACAACTTGAGGAGAAGCATTTATACATCTTATCAGTAATAATTAATGCCTTCCAAAACTAATTTCACCAACATGAAAACATCCCAGTAGTTATTCATCTTCAGTCTTCAACGTCAAATAGTGCTCAAGACTTCTTTGTTTCATGCTTATGCTTCCGAACATGTCAACAAGGTCACAATATTTGTATTATAAAGAAAGTAGATACTAAATTGATGACGGTAGTGGTTTGATCAGAAACAGAAGCATATATCAGTTTGTGCATAAGCATCCGAGGCAAACACAATATTGTGTACGCAAGTCTGAATCCAGTCAAATATATTAAAAGAGAATTATATTAAAAAGGAGAAAAATATATCTACAATATCAAATTATAGAATATTGTACTAATTTATTAATAGCTAAAGAAAGAAGTTGTTTTCCAAGTAATTTGTCTACGAAACACATATTTTATGTCGCCCTAACTTTGGAGCTAACTAGGTAAGGCCTATCTATACAATTATACAGCATATACTTTATCAATCCTCATTAAGTTACAAGTCATAGTAGATCAATCTTAACAAAATGAACCCAGCTAATTAAAGAATTCAATCTAGAGACCTAATCTTAAATCAAGAAAGAAGCTCGAGGAGGGAGACGATGAAGAATCAGCTTCCACTGGAGCAGGTAAATTCAAGTCCAGACCGCCATAACTGATCTCCTTTGAGGCAAAAGGGTTAAGCCCATGGTTCAACAATGGCTCATCGCCTCTCTCCCAATGGCACCTCATATGCCCACCAAGAGCTTGACCACTTGAGAACACCCTCAAGCAAATGCTGCACTTATGGTGTCCCAAAACCATCATCATTTTGCTGTTATCTTCTCCATTATTGTTTTCGTTCATTACTCCATCACCAATATCTCCACAAGTACCATCTTCAACCTCGCTGCAATCACCGCTCCTGGTGATGGCGAAACAACCTTTCACGTTCTTGTGACTCGCCCTGTGACCACCCAAGGCCTGGTGCGACCCGAACACCTTCTTGCAACTGGAGCACTCAAAACGGCAACTCACATGGCTTGAGTTGGCACCCAGTGCGTCATTTTCCTCAACACCATGTGGGTAACTTGTGCCACATTCCATCTCACCCGCAACATCAGCACCACCATTTGACAACATAAGTAAACAAGCAGCAATCTCCTGATCCTCCTCTGTCATGGTCACCAAGGTGCCAAAATCTTCAGCCACCTGCTTCACTGGCGAAATGGGTCTGCGGTAATTTGGGGGTGGATTGATGCCGCGCCATTGACGCTCAGGATGGCATCTCATGTGGCCAAAAAGCGCTTTCCAGGACCAAAACTTCTTGCCGCATTCACTGCAAGGTCGCGTAATCTTTGGTGCACCAGGGTCCGGTTTCTTACTATATTTAGGCCTGGAAACGGGTCTGGAATCGACTGAGGATGTTCCAGAGTCAACCTTGAGGAACCTGGAGCGTTTCTTGCGGGGATTTTGATGGTAACCGGGAGAGGGATTTGAAGCAGAAGAAGGGAAATTGGTGAGGATGAAGTTGGGAGAAGAAGAGAAGCCAAGATCAGGATCAGAATCTGCCGTGTTTGTCATGATGGAAAAACGAGAAAGCAGAGACGTGCAGAAGCAGGGTAGGAAGAATGTGGAAAGAGAAGGAAAAAAGTGTAACAATGGAGGATCAGTTGGATTTGTAGTATAGCGTAGTTTCAGGCGGTTACTGGTTTGCATGGGAGGGAAAGAGAGACAGACAGAGCGGTTACTTATTAGAAGTGAGCGGTTATTTTCAGTTGGTGAATTTGTGGGGTTGTGTTGCTTGTGTCAATCCTTACATTGCAGTTACATGATATATATATATATATTATCATGTGTTTTCTTTTTTCCTTAATAATGTTCACTTAAACAACAATAATTATGAGATTTTACAGATATATGTAATTATGGTGCATTTTTTTTTTTTCTTTGTGAACGAATTAACTTGTAAAGAAATTAATTTCTCTAACCGGATTTAGATATAGATATGGTATAAATGAGTTTCTCTTAATAATTTTTGTGTTTATGTATTTCAAGTTACTGATATCCTTCCTCAGTATTATCTGCTATATATTTATGATTGTCAAATTTGTCATATTTGATAATTAATTACTGTTTCTACTAATTATTTATTATTGTCTTTGACTATTATTTTCTACATTTTAATTAAAATAATATTTTAGAAAAAAAAAAATTAGAAAACACCTAGTTCAAAACAATGGTAATTCCAAGATTATATATAAACAAGCAATTCTTTTAAAGGAACTTACCTGGAATATAAATAGTCAGTAATTGAGAGGTATAATTAAATTAAACTGATATGAATATATATTTATAAATTCAGAACAAAAAAATTTACACTCAGATAAATATATGTTTATAATTGAATAGCTTTTAACCAATTAAAAAGTAAAACATTTACAATTGAATTTCACTCACATCCATATTTAAACACTATATATCGCAGAAGAGAACTTTCGAATTAGAGGGTTGCTGGCTATCCTATTGCCAAATATATGAACAATTAAAGAAAGATTTTCGTTAAGGGTATTGCTAACTATCTTAATCTTCACCATCCTAATTGTTCCTCTATTTGGGCAGGTCTTGTAATTGCTAGTAATTTCTTCCTTCTCTCAGCAGATATCAGAGTTTTTCTTTTTCTTTTTCTTTTTTTTTTTTTCTTCTTAGACGTCTTAATGGATAGCCAACTTTTTTGTTCTGGATTCAACCCAAGTCTTTGGGTCCAATCAAAGCCTTTGATCTCCATTCAGGAGCAGTGAACCTTTAGGCCTAATAGCACTGAGATACAAGGAGAATACCCAGCTCAAGGATGAAACAAGTAAAACCACTAGTTTCACTGGAAATTTTATGTAGCTATATATATATATATATATATAAGAACAGTACATATTCTATGATCATTACAGAACTATAACAATTAATACAGTCAAGATCTTGTATGCTAAAGAGAGTACAGAAGGTAATTACAGAATATGATTTTACCAGTACAGAGATGACCATTGAAGAAAATCTGGGTGGAGATAAACATGTTGGCACGATTTGTGCACCCATTCTCTTTAACCTAAACGTCATAGTACTACCTTGTGCTTCTTGTCTCTTTACTTCTGTGATTACTCTCTACGAGTTGAAAGGGACTTTGACATTCTTCGGAGACTTTCCCAGTATATTTAATACAGAAACACGCTGCACTTCTTTCGCTGCAAGAATGTGAGTAAAAAATGAACTTGCAATATCATCTAAACAGATGCGTTTAGAAAATGAAAAAAGAGCATGTGCAAATAATAGCTCCTGCTTGACAAACTAGATATGTTTCACACGTAAGCCACTAAACAGCATACAGAATGTTCAGTCTGTCTGAAATACTATATCCCTTTTTGCGCAGACTGCCTGTTCTTATGTACACAATAATTGTTCTAATGTATGAAATTGGTAGCACAAACTGACTTAGGACTATTACATGTCATGTACTTTAGCAACTAACTCGAAAATATTTATGCCAAAATAAGAACTAGGGTTGCATACCCAACCTGAAAGAGAGAGTATTCTCTCGACTTATTCACCTGTACCACCATATCAAAACTAGCACTTCCTCTCAGCCATTCAACATGAAATCACATCAAGGTTTTGCTATTGTACATTGTCTACAACTAGACATACCAACATCGAGCTTATTTCATAGACTAACCTCAAAAACAGGTTGTCAAACTAAAAAAAAAAATAGTACTATAAATGTCCCTTGCACACAACTTCCCAGACTCCAACTCCCTTGCTCCTCCAAAACACACAACATGTTTCTTCCAACTTGGTTATTTTCTGTTTGACAATATATCTTTTTCCTTTCTGATATAATAAATATTTTAAAAGGCAGTGCAACTGTCGTGTAAAGTTAAAGCACAAAAACCAAAAAACTTCATATCACCTTCCTCCAGTGAAAGCTGAATTGATCGCTTCTCCAACTCAACAGCGTGTCTGCTAAGTTCCACAGAGGACAGTGATCGAAGCACTAATAAAAATACATTGAACCAAACACGTGAACTAATATCACAAGAGACAAAGTTTTGGCTAAAAAAAAAAGTAAATTCTCAGTAGCTTCATCGGCATGCAAGAACATACTCTGAGTGTAATCCTCTTGATCAGATTCATTTAATTTCTTTAAAAGCATCTGCAATCGATGATATCTCTCTTCCTGATGCAGGTTCTTCATTCCATTTGGATCAGAGGAAGCCTGTTGATTATTGGGTCCTGGCGGTGCTAACCTCGCACCCGAATTCCCAAAAGGGAAAGAAATTGAAGGTTTAGCAGATGTGCTAAGTAAAGCCCTCGGCAAAGGTGCCAAGGCTGGAAAACGAGAAACTTTTGGTTCTTTAATCTGTGGTCTCTGTTTCACAGTCTCTTCCAAGCGACCAACTTGGCCTGAATAGAGACAATCAGTGCCAACATTGGCACCATCAGGAGTAATGCTTTTTCCTGTGTCACCTTCAGATTTTCTGCGGACATAGACAAGATGCGCATTTGCAGTATTACTGATAGGAGATTGGTTGCAAGAGGGACTTACAGAGCACTCAGGTGAAGGCCTCTTAATGCCAGGTTCTACCTTATAGGTATCAACAATGGGCCCCCTATCTTTTGAAAACAGTGAATTTCCAATGGAACTGGGGGCTATAATCCTATTTTCATTCTGCAATTCTCTCAATGCAGTCTTCTTTACAGCAGCTGGCAGTTGCTTGTCACGAGTTGGCGTGTTATTGTCAGGATTGGCCAGCCCATATTCACTGATTTTGGAGTCTATTGTTTGTTGAACCATCTGAAGTCTCTTTGAGTTTCTGTTAAAGAAATAAAAAGATACATGATTTCAAGAGGGGGGGAAGGTGGGGAAAGAGCTGACAACTAATTTAACTTCAAAAGTTGCAACATGACAAACCACATTTCTTTTATTGTTCCCATTGTATTTTCATCAAACACACTTTACAGCAGAGATTCTTTGCAAATAAAGAAAGCTACCAATTCTGGTTCTCCCTTATTTAATATAAAAATACAATAATGAGAATTGAATATGCATGACCTGTAAAAACTACCACATCAACCTCTATGACAGCATTTTGGAAAATAATCTTAATTATTCAAAATACAGTAGTTAAAAACTCTAGATGCTAAATGCAAGAGCTTTTTTTTTTTAAATAATTCTAACAAAATGTCAACAAGAATCACAAAATCCTATATAGAATAGACAGGATGACCCATAATTAAAAAAACCAAAAGTCTGGAGCCATCTATCCCTAATTCTATCAAATGCAAGAGCTTGTTAAAACAACAGTTACAAGACAGAAGATAACCAAATGCTGAAAAATGTATTATTTCCTTATATGTTACAAAAAGAGCAGAGAAAAGGATGTAATAAATGGTTGGAAAAGATCAGAAAATTGAATATCGTAAACATCGATTCATGAAAATCATTTTTCTTTTTTGAGAATAGAAAGAATCTATTCATGAAAACCTTAAAAGTGGAATTTAGTTTTAGAAGAGTACATAGAAGAAACAAAATATTAAAAGAAGGTAGAAACTCCAAATTAGCAAACCTAACAGATAGTTATATCACACTTTCCTCAAGCATATTTAATCATAACCGCAAAATCGAGGGGTCATTTCATTGTCAACAGGTGTTACATGTGTTTGTCAGCTGAGGAGACCTGTAATCATCTTCTTTTGTGGTGTCCTGTGGCTTATAAACTATGGAGTATGGTATATGGGCTTCTGAGGCTAAATTGGGTGGTGGCTGATTCTGTCAAAGAAGAAATATGGGCATGGAGTGGGTTCAGGCTTGAAAATGATTGCAACAATTTGATTCCTCTCACGTTAATGTGGATCATCTGGAAAGAGAGAAACCTTAGAGTTTTTGAGGGAAGGGAAACTCTAGTGAATAGATTGAGAGATAGGTGGTTTCATTTTTTTGGGAATATGTTACTGGGGCGTGACATGATGAGTGGAGTAGATTTTGGGGTTGTCATTGATACCCTCACTAGAATGTAAATTTACTGTATATGGACGGTACCTTCTTTTGGTACTTTGTTTATAATATTACATTAACAATTTTCATTTAAAAAAAAAACAATTAATCATAACCGCAAACAATGAAACAGATATCATTGGAAGAATCGAAAATCAGGTAACAGACATAATTTGTACAACAGAAAAAAAAAACAATTAAACATTGTGAAGCTGCTTAAAAAATAATAAATAAACATTGTGAAAGACCAACAAGAGTTTGACATTAACTGTGTAACCCATCCTATTATCTGGAATAAATGATACTAAGGGCATTACCCAAGTACCTACTGAAGGAAACATCCACCATATAACACCTCTGTCTACAGACCCATAATTTTTTTTTCTTTTTCACTTTCAACTCTATTCCATTTCATGTGGTTTCCCTAATTTCGATAAGTACTTTGAATAAGGACTGGAAAATGCTCTACCCTCCATGTTACCTGGTCCTGATGTACCAATAATTGCAAATTCAATTTATTAAAGAATCTTGAAAATCAGTTTTGGAAATTCATGTTTGGATAGAGAAACGGTAATTACAATCTCAGATTCGAGTTATGTTGTCATTTTCAACTAAATCAGAAAGAAACAAATACGTTATTTAAGGGAAATAAATTTTTATCTATGATTTTTGTGCCAATGACCTCATAGAGCTTTCGTTCCTGACGTGTATTTTGTATTTCCACATTTCCTAGAGCAATAGCCACCTGCTTCGCATTATCCTATCACATAGAATGTCTAGTCTAGGTTGTTTTCTATGTTTGGGACAGTGCCAGCATGCCTCCTAATCTGGACATTTCTTTTTTAATCTTTACTGCCTTATTTGATTTTGTGATGAGTAAGGAGCATAAGATGTTGCGCAAGGGAGGATGAAAATGCAGATGATGATAAAACCGTATGGCTTCTATTTTGCCTGATGAGTGATGAGGAACCAATGGTCAAGTGATTGGCTGCAAATTTTTCTTAGCAACTCTAGATTGTGCATGCAGATGCAGTTCTAGCTATTTATATTCAAAGATATTGTGGAAGGGCCATTTTCGGTGTTGGATCATTTGGCAGGAACAGAATGTAAGAATTATTTAAGCATCAGTTTCAACCGCCCAACATGATTGGATATGAGATGATCTACTTTTCTTCTTTTTGTGCAAAAGCCCAGGACTTCTTTTGAGGGATGCAAATTATCTACTTTATATGGGGCTTGTTTCTATTCCATCTTAATGCATTCTGCTATGGCATTTTAGTATCTTCTTATTTTGGATGGAGGATAATATATCTTCTTGTTATCTTAAGCAACAGACTTCTCTCTGATATATTTCTTTATCGAAAAAAAAATTCCACTTCAACGATTCTTCAACTAGTAATTTCTTGCACTTCAGCACACAGCATTTTACAGAAATCCCTATAAAAATTGAGCTCACCATTTATGTGAACATTCCACGTCAACTAAGCTAGATAACTATCAGTGTTCACATAAATTACCTATTAAGTCTGTATAAGAATTTTGTGAATCTCTTTGCCGCATTGATCTTTTCAGTTTTGTTCAACTGCAATATTTTACGTTCCCATTTCAATATTTCATCAGCATGTGCATTATGATAAAACTAGGTTAAGAATAAGCATAATGAGCCACTCTAAATCAGTTACTGAGTAACTAATAACATCATTGTTGTAATATCCAGTTCTAAAATGATAAGTCATAAAGTCTAGATATGGCTTTCCAGCATGCAAGATCTTGCATAAGAAAATCCTAAAATTGAATGAGATAAATTAAGAAAGTAGAAATCTAATCCTAGAATCAATCATGCAGTTCATTCAATACACTCTCTTAAGTATCAAAATCTGAAATGTGAATACCAATGCATAATACCGCTAAACGCGTCCATATTATTCACTCTTATCACAAGAACAAGGATATGAATATATGCGTAAGCTGCTCAATCTCCTATTAAAGGAATTGAAAGCACTTGATATTTGCATTACAAAAACCTGCGCATTCCTGTATAAAATTTAACTCACTATATCTTGCTGTTTTTCACTTGTTGATTTCTCAACAAGAAAATGAGAAATCAAAGTAACAAAAAGAAACGGAGGAGTCCGAATTCAAGTAGCATCATCAAACGGGAATACGAACATTTTAGAAGAGAAGACTCTGTACTTTAGCAAATAACACAATACCCAGAAACCAAAATGAACAAATTTCATCCAAATCAAACTTTCATGAAATCCAGGTTTAATCGCTTTGTTAACCCCATAATTTGGCAATACATGAAAATAGGAAAAGAAAAGTAACAATTGCAGGATATAAATTGCTAAAGGAAGGAGAAGATGACGAAAAATGTAGAATCGGAGCGAAGAGGCAAGAGACATTACCTTAGCTCATGGCGAAAGAGAGAGAGATGGGGGGGGGGGGTTTCAAAAGTAAGAAGCTTTTGGCTCTAACGGGGCAAGAAAATTAATTATTGGCCCTTCCTTTTTTGTTAATTATCATCGAGTCCCTCCAAATAGCAGTAATGCTAATGCAAGCTATTCTTTTTCTGATAATCAGTATTATTATATAACTTATAACTTTTTAGATTTTTTTTTCTTTCTTTTTTTGAAATCTCTTTTTCTACAGGATTTTCTTTTTTTTAAGTTCTCAAGTCAAATTATTTATTGAATTTAATAATGAATATTATTTCAAGCACATTGTTTGTCCCAGATTAGAGCTTTTTTTTATATAATTATTTTTAGGGTAAAAAAAAATAAATTAATTATTTTTATTTCATTAAACCATAATAGTGATTATATACTTCAGAAATTAACAGATTAATATTCTTACTCTACATCTGTGAGAAAATACGAATTAGCGTACTAGTTTTTATTTAAAAAAAAAATTACTGATTACTGTACATATGATATAGCTCAGATTGTAATTGTTATCTAAAGAGTATATTTAATATTTCAATATAGTAAATTGCATGTAAAAACATTTTTAATCACAAATTAATTACAGACTATTAAACCCCCAAAAATTTTAAGTTCAACACATGAATTCTTTATGAACAAAATATTTAAAAATAATATTCAAAATTATGGTCTAATGATAATTAGATGTGTTTGTAACAAATAAACATCATAAAATTTGACAGACAGCACTTAACTTAAGGATGTATCAGGGAGTATAGAAAAAAGCATTATATAAAAAAAAAAAAATTAAAACATACAAAACTAGTTTAATTAAAAATTAAAGCAAACACTAATTTAAACAAAAATTATTAGTACAAAAAATAAATTATTATTTTAATCTAAAATAAAATATATTTTGCTTATAAATAAAATAAAATTTATTTTTTACTTATTCCAAACATAACCTGGATCGAATCTTGTCATGTTGTGGTGTAGGTTGTGTTAACCTACCCAAGAACGTGATATCAAGCATAGGATCCCATGAACAATAGCAAGTCAGGTAGGGTACAGCTGCTCAAGGCAATCACCAATCGAAGCAGAGTCAACCTGTGTGGCCAGAAGCACAAGGCATGGAGAATTCCCAAAATCTCCTTTTTTTTTTTCCTTTTTTTCCGCCGCAGATGCACGAGTCAAAACCACAGCCAGAGAGACGCATCATATAATAGAACATTAGACACATTGAAAGGGAACTTCGTTAAAACAGTATCATGAATCCTCGAAACTCAATAAAAAAAAAAAAAGGGGGGGGTCTAAGAAACAATACTTAGGAAAGATGTATATACATACGAGAAATTACTGAATAACAAGGTCGTAAAAAAAAAATCTGTGTGCAAAGGCTTATATCTCACAAGTTCACAATCCACAGCTCTGTCCGTTGCGTACTTGCTTATTGAAGAGGGTCCAAAATGAATACAGCATGTTCCCTCATGATTAGGTACCTGTCTACGGAGGACACTCCCGGAACAAAATAATTTCTTTTATATGTCCACAGTCAAGGTTTCTCTTTAATAGTATGCCATGAGATGAGGAGGAAATATCACTGGCCAGGATTGCCCAAAAGTCGCTCTACTGCAGCATGGACATTTCCGGAGGTAGCGCGCAGTGCCCTGATATTCTCTTCAGTATCAAAAAAACCCATTTCTCGGAGCTGTGACAGTTGTGTAGCATAAAGTTCTTCAGGTGGCACTGTAAAATGGAAGGCAAATCTCAGAAGTGGTCAACTAGTATTGACTTTGTAAATAAACCAGTGCAAATGCATTTAAGAATTCTAACCATCAGGTTGCTGCGGAACACTAAAGCTACCAGCACCTAGACCACCAAACATGTTCATCAACAAATCCAGCCCAGCAGTATTTCCCGTCCCTAGAAATATAATCACAATAGTGAAATGGTACCTCAAACAAGGCAGAAAAGAAAAAATAAAATGAAGAGGAATAACTAAATAAGCATTGGGAAAGGTGCAAAAGACGGAAAAAGGATGAGCGTCCCTATAGCATTTGCCAAATAATAATCCATTGCAAGTATATTTTCAATTCTGTTTCTCATGTACCTGCAGTAGCCCCAGTCTGTCCAGAATCCCTATGAGAACAAAAAACAGCGGATGAATAATGATGGCAGCAATATAAACAAAAAACAGATGAACACAGTAGTAAATGAAGATATCATCAGCCATATAGAGGAATAGGAGGAATAAGGGCACGGGTGAGAGCAATCACATCCTAAGACCTAGAACAATGTACATTTAAACCAAAAAGCCTGTTTTTTTAAAAAAAAAAAAGAAAGCCATTCATCTGAATGATAATCAAATGCCACAAGTGCTATCTTATTTCTAATTAGGACTAGCACCATCAAGGCAAGTTTTTTTGCAAACATTTCATAGTCGGCTCAGTCAAAAACTTAAAGTCAAGCTCAATTCACCAACCTTTAACCGAGCTCGCGTGTTTTTAGGCTCGTCTATCTTGAAAGAATGAATTTTTACTTTCTGAATACTGTACTTGAAATTCAGGAATGTATTTGTTTAAACATTAAAGAATTAAGTAAATTTTATAGATTATATAAATATAATACTTTATACATACACTTTAACAATTTAATGCTCAGTAATATCTACAGTAATATAAATTAAGTATAAATCCAATTTAGAGGTTGAACTCAATTCAGGGTGTATACAAGCTTGGAAATTGCAGCCCTATTTTTATTGAGCCTAAGTCAATCCCAAGCTCAAGACTGCTAACATGTCATTTGATCAAAGCTCAAGCCAAAAAGCAGTGAATTGAGAGTTGACGGCACACAAGTCCAGTAACATTTAATTAAACTAAGTTTGAACACTCGAATATTTGGCTCAGCTTCTTTTAACCAACATATCAGATAAGCAACAGTTAATCTCAAAAAAAATCAGATAAGCAACAGTAGCGAGCTGGCAGACTTCCATCATGCAACAATTGAAGATAGAATTCTATCTTCCAACTATCATATCAGATAACAATAAACAGGTACGATTACTTACTGGTTCGTTTGATGCCTATTAAGTTGAGATAAAAGTGACTGCTGTACCATTAGCATTTGCTGCAATAAATGAACACCAGGGTAAGACAAAAGATAGTGATAAGTTTTTATGATAGAAAATACAAGAAAATGAAGTACCACAATAAATGGCCATGCATCCAGTCGTCACACATAAAAATATATAGATAAACACAAATGAGAGATAGGTAGATAGATTTAATCATGAAATGTAAAGTAATCGCAGTTGAGAGTCATGATTATAGTTTAGACACATGAAGCTCTATACCACGTAAATGCAGATAAAAGAGAGAAAGAAAGAATAACCTACTTGCATTGTTTCAGGGGAAGTTAGCTGGCGAAGAAATTCGGGGTTTTGCATCATTTCTCTCAGTTGAGGATTCAAATCAAGCATCCCCCGCATTTGGGGATTGAGATTGAGAATCTAGAATTCAGCAACAGTTTCTTAAATCATGAATTAAGCTTAACAGGACTCTTCAGCTAAATTATGCCGAGTGGAGTAATAATACCTGATTCATATACTGGGGATCAGAGAGCAGATTTTGCATCATCTGTGACATAATTGGATTTTGCAACAACTGATTCAATTGAGATGCATCAGGCATGCCATTAACCATGTTCTCCATCCCTGGAAGACCAAGCCCACCAAGCCCGCCAAGATTACCAATACCTGGTGCTCTTGTATCCGCAGCAGGATTTGACCTAGGTGTAGAATTTGTCTGTGCCCCTCCTGGCAATTAATTGCAAGTCATGCTTCAGTAGTAATATTTGTCATTTAAATAATAGTTGCATACTATTTTAGGAATCAAATTGCTAATTCTAAGAAGCAATTTATCTAAAGCACAACATCTATCAAGGCAGACCTATGAAAGACAACACTGAGATTTATACAGGCTATTTTACGTCCTTTCTCAAAACAAGAAGAGAATGTCGGTGCAAATTAAACATTAGAATACCCATTATAATCTCATATACAAACCTAAGTCATTTATGCTGGGGTAAGTCTGCACATCCAGATTTTTTTATAGTAGCAAGCTTGAGTTTTCAGGTGCAAGGAGACAGGCTCCCATTGCCATCAAGTACCAATTAGCTTCCATAAAGTATAAATACCCTTATTCTCTATTTACACAAGACGATGTATGTCAAACAGCAATTCTAATGAACAACGGAGTTCCAAGGGAACAATAATACTTCAACAGATAAAAAAGTTCAAAGCTTACCACCAGTATTGCTCCACGGATTAGGAAGTGGACTTGTATTTGGGGCAGGGGTACCAGTAGTTTCAGAATCATTTGTAGAAGGGTTACTAGATGCATCCCTGACTTGGGGCCCACCTTGGTTCCCCAGAAGAGCAGCAAAAGGATTTGAAGACAAATTGTTTCCTGTGTTTCCTGCCATAGTTGTAGCATTTAGAAATGGTTCTTGAACATTTTCATACATTCGTCTCAGCATGTTGAATCCCTCTGGAGTAGATTCAATATTGCTCATTGCCCTGTCCGTATTCCGCATCATCTCACGCATAAGCTCAGGGTTCCTTGCCGCATCTAACGTCTGCCGGAGAATGCCAGGATCATTAAGTATGTGTGCAAGTTCAGGATTCCGGTCAATCAGCTCACGCATTTGAGGATTACTCATAATCAAGGTACGCATTAACTCTGGGTTGTTCATCAGGTTCTGAATGGCAGGCATATTCATTATTTCTCGCATCATGTTTGGATTTTGAGTAAGTTGTTGTTGTACTTGCTCAAATTCAGGAAGACTAGATCCAAATAAACCAGATGGTGCACTCCCACCTAGTCCATTAAATCCAAGTCCAGGAAATAAAGAAGCCCCAAGGCCAGCCCCACCAAGGCCTCCACCTTCATTGGAGCCTACACCCCGTGTAACACCTGGTGTAGCATTTGGACTTCCTGCATTTGAAGTAGCAGAAGCAGATCCAGCAGCAGCAGGTGCTGGTGATGAAGTTGGGGCAAAACCACGAACCATATGAACAGTATGATCAGCCTGCAGGCCTTCAGGAAAAGCAATCAAGAGAGAAAAAAAATAGTCAACCGCAGAGCAAAAAAAAATTAAAAATGGCTTGCATATTAAAGAAGAAAACAGGAGGAAGATATTGTAATGACTGTTCAACTAGTTACAGAAACCAATAAAATCAGGAATAAGTATATCAATTAGTCAACAAGGAAAAGACAATGTAACTGTTTTTAAGACAGGAAGCTACGGAAATAAAGCAAAAATTCAGAAGTATTTCATTGTATAACCCATCCAGACGAAAAATCTAACTTCGTACTCGTACTTTCCGTTACATTATTATGATGGAGATCAAGTAGATCACATTTTTTTAACACTGGAATAAATCACCAGCTCAGGTCTTCCAGAAGAGGATGATTGAAAACATACTTATAGACTCAGAAAAGAACCATAACACTTCAAATTGACTTTGGCCTTCAGACTATATATAGATGGACAAGGAATCCTCAAAGGCTAATGCTTGCAGAAGGATAGATAAAGAAAGTGAAAAGAAGCCCATTAATAGAGAAAGTTCACAAACAAAAATCTCTTAGGAGTTCCGTAAGCAATACCATAAAGTTCACGCAGAAAGAATAATTACCAAAAAATCAAATTCTCATAATCAAGGAATTTTTTCATCAAACTGAAATGGTGACTCGACTTATATTTGTAGCTAAACCATTAAACTCACAACTCTCACCTTCCTTTCCAACGTATAGCTTATATTTGCTGCCAAAAAGTCAAACGCATAACTCTCATCTTTCTTTGTAACGCCTCTTAACATTGAATATCCATTGCAAAATGTAATAATAATGGAATGGATGCTTCCATGTCAGAAAAAGCTATTTTTTTCAACTGCTAATCGATCACACAAATGAGAAGCATAACTTTTAAACAGACACGTATCTGATGCCCTAAAAGCAGCAAATCAGTACCTACCGAAAAGGTTGATGGGAGCACCAAAAGAGCTCGGGAGCAATAACTAAAACCAACATCAAATCACCATAGATCTCCATATCTTCTAATCGATAAAGAATATTTTTCTGATGAATAAAAGTTCATTCCAAAAGAAGACGTACAATAGCTCCAAATATATATGTTAATGAGGTCACCACACATGTTTTTCAACTCGTTCAATCGATTTCCTCTTATTATCCAGATTAATCAGAAATCCAAAAGATCGAAAAATTCTATAACAAAAGCGAGAGAAGGAGGGAAGGAGTTAGAGAAATCACCATAGCTTTGAAGGGTTTGATCATCCTTCAGGATGCGACCCTTATAAATCAACCGCTGCTGATCAGCTGGCACATCGCAGTTCTGCGCCACGAGAACTTTGAACGATCCAACGCTTGATTCGAGGGTCGTCCTCACCGAAAACTTCGTGCCGTTCGAGCAACGGATATTCACCATTACCCCAGCATCTCCTTCCCCTCCTCCTCCACTGAGCCGTGACTCGCTCGAATCGCCCTCTGCACCCATACTTTTCCCCTCTCCTCACTATCTCTTCCGTCCTCTGCCCTAACCTTAAAAAAATTATAAAATCAGATACAGATCGAGTAGAACCCTCACCGGCTAACCCTAAAATGATTCAAGAAACCCCAATTTGAGTCGATTTTGGTACCTTTTAACCCAACGATAAACAACTCGTATTTTATCGATCGAAATGGAAATCAAAATACAAATAAAAAATATAGATAATTAAATAGAACCTCAAGAAAAAAATTATAATAAGTTGAAAACAGGGACGATCATGCGAGGGCCTCAAGATAAAATAGTAGAAACGGGAGAGAGAATTAATGGGATTTGGTGCATCCAATAAGGGAGAAGCGATAGAGAAAGGTTTGCAAGAGGAGAAGAAAAAGTTAAGATCCTCTACGGCTTGCATAGAATATTCGGTGGCAGGAGATTACAAGTTTTGTTGTTTCAGCAAATCGCATTGTAAAACGTAAGATCGAGGGCAGATGAATTGTCCTTTATGCCCTCGGTCGGTCATTCTGGAGGAGGTTGAATAGACGACAGATCCGGCCCAGTTCAGATAATTACGAGATTGTATTTCGGGTCATGGGCCGAACAAGTCCCATTGTACGCAAAATTGCCATTCGGCTTTTCATTTTATTTTTATTTTTTTCTCAATTAGTTTTTTAATTTATCTGTTTTTAAAAAAATAAATAAATAAATATTTTGATATATCATCACTACGTAATAATTAATGTTATAACTGCAATATTAAAAAATATATATATGTGCTTTATTTAAAATTTTACCCGATTTAAAAATATTAAATATGGATTTATTCTTTTACTTATATCTCGTAGTCCATTCAATTTAGATTATGATTATGGATCATCAATTCTATAGCTTTTGTGTCGCGTGGTTATCACGTATAAATGAATTAATTTCAAAATTAAATTAATCGACTAATGAATTAATTTCAAAATTAAATTAATCGACTAATGAATTAAATATAATAAATAAATACTGTGATTTGTTTCATCATTTTATGTAAATTTCAAAATCTATTATAAATTATTAGAATACGTCATGGGGCTTTTAAAATACAAAGAAAAAAAAAATGGAAGACTACATAAATCAAAATTATGAAATAATAAAAATCTAATAATTTTATGTAGAAACATAAAAAAATAAAAATAAAAATTCAAACCAATGCTATAATATGCTTGAATTGCAAAGATGGAATCAGAGTAGTAAAATTATAATTGCTAGTAATTAAATTTTTTAAATTTTGATGAAAGTAAAAAATTGAACATTTTAGAACAAATACCTAATTTAATTTTGCACTTTTTTTTTTTTACTTATTATTAACTAAATTAGTTAATTGTAATTAAAACCAATAAACACGTTCATCTTCTTCAGCAGAGAGAGAAGGTAGATAATTTTAATTAAAGCAAATCAAGAATATTACAAGTGTCTCTATCCAAATATGCATAGAGAATCTGGTGGAGAAAAAGGAAATGAAAACCAACTTCAGTAATTATCATCTACCAATAATTTAACCTTTGTTACCCCAAAGAAAGAAAACAAAAGGAGATTTTCAGTTAACCTTTGAAAAAAAAAAAAAAAAATGTACAATATATCACTGAAGATACAAGAAAGAGCGGAAGACATGATGAATTTCAATACAATATACATCAGTAAGCACCTTCCCAAAAACCCACCAAATATGTTAATGGAATTTCAGGGGAGGTGTTCACACTTACTCATGTGCTGTAACAAAGAATTTGCTTTTCTCTGTGCTCTGCTTGTTCCGCATCTTGCAATCTCTCTCAGATGTTCGTACACACCGAACTGAAGGGCCGCCAAGATAACAGATGAATTGTTCAAACCCAACTCTAGAAGAACAGATGTTGCACATTCTTGGTTCTTAGGAGTCCCCTTTCGAATTATCTCAACCAGAGTTTCCACAAAAGATATCTGTCCGATTTTTTTCCGTCCCTCAGGGTGTGTGGCAAGGAGCAACAAGATTGAAAGAGCCTCATCAATCATGCCCAAATTTTTATCCTCCAGTAGATGAAGTAATGGCGGTATGATACCTGCTTTGATGGCTCTGGACTTATTGGTTTGGTTCAGAGATAGGTTAAAAAGTGCAGTTGCAGCATCTTTTTTACCTCTAGTAGTACCATTCTGCAAAAGATCCACCAATGGAAGGATCCCATTGAAGCCTCCTACAAGTACTTTGTTTTCGTCAAGCATAGATAGGCTAAACAAGGCTGCAGCAGAATTCTCTCGAGCTTCATCTGTTCCACTTTGCAAAATCTCAATAATAGCCGGAATGGCTCCTTCTCTAGCTATAAGTCTCTTGTTTGCCTCGTCAAGTGATAAATTCAAGAGAGCTGTTACGGTGTGTTCTTGAATCTTTGAATCTGGATAGTACAAGAGCTGAACCAAGGGAGGGATTCCTCCAACGTTGGCTATCAAAATTCTGTTGTCCGGATTCTCTTTTGAGAGCATCCGGATCTTCATGATTGCAACTCTCCGTACCTCAGGCTGACAAGATGATAGATGTTGGACTAAGGAAGATATTTCTTCAGTAAGTTCAGCAGAACTTGATCCCCCAGAGCCCACACAAGCATCTTTCTTGGGCAGCTCAAAATTGTTCTTCTCGCACCATTGGAGAATAAGATTGCGAAGAGCATAGTTGGGTGCTAGTGACAAATGATCCAAAACTTGTCCAGTCTTTGGGCACGTCCGATGGTTAGAATTTAACCACTTCTGTATGCTCTCTCTTTCATAGGTCTGTAAATTTTTTTTTTTTTTAAAAAAAAAAAAGGGTTTCAGTTTTTGATATCACAAAGAGCATAAGATAAAAAGTTTATAGTCAAATTTGAATTGCTCAAAACCTTGTTTAACTTCTGTTAATCAAAACATTGATTTTGGAAATTCAAGGTTAACTTCCTTGTTGGAAAAAATATAAATCAATCTGTAAAATCTTGAAATTTCCCATTTTATGATGCTAAATCCAAAAGTATAAAAACTCAGGACAAAATATCAGGAAAGAAATTAAGAATGTCTCTGAACTGAATCTTAGATTCTCAAATGTGCGGAAAAAGCTAATACACGCTCATTTTGGAAGTTTCTAGTTGATTCATGTGAGATTACCTGTCCAGTTGCCACAATAACAGGATCTGTCATGAGCTCTAATGTAATTGGACAGAGGAATTCGTGAGGGATCATCGAGGATTGGCACCTCTGTAGAATTTTAGATGAAATGGGACCATCAAGCGCAACAGCTTCGTCAACCCCAGCAATCTGTTTGAATTTCTCAAGAAGAAATAAAATATGCTGAATGCTTTCAGTTTTCCCTCCTCTCTCTTTAACCAGTTTCTTTACTGCTATTGTTTCCACTCTCAAATCTGCTACTGTATGCAGTTCTAACCTGTTTGCTAGTCTTTCTAGAATTGCAATGTCGGCATTCCTGTCATCCTTCTTTGAAAGTACAACCATAATATCCATTGCTAGCTCCATATCCTGCGTATCTGCCCTCCTCCTAGCTCTTTTAAGTTGCATCCGCATTAGCTCTACCTGAAGCCAATCCGTGAAATAAGCACATTCTAATAGTCTAAAGATGAGGAGCTACAAACTTTCATTTCTAGGAGAAATCAAAAAGGATTCTTTAACTAAATGAGAAAGTTAAAAGTGTTTGTCCTACAAACAACTAGAAGCCACTACCCATTTCCTGTCATAAAATGCAAATCATTCATAAAACATAAGTCAAGTCCTTGTCAACATATGCATTTTTTGCAACAAAAATCATTGAACACTTGGTTGATGATTAAAAGGTGAATATTTCTTTACTTTTATTTTCCAGTTTGAACTTCATTTTTGTCAAATTAGACCCAAAAACTATAGTGAGAAGTAGAGTGACTCAATAGAGATATGCATCATTACATATCGTCCTTAAATCAGTACATATCCTTGTATCCAAACGCTGTAAGACTACCATACTCTAATACCTCTTGCACTCATGCAGAATGTGTATAATAGCCGACAGGCACAAACAATAACTAAATATAAGGTAGCAACAAAACTGACTTCAACATTACTCAAAGAATTATTTAAGGTGTGCTCCTAAAAGAAAATAATCTCAATAAAACCAACACTTTCATATTTCAAAAAGAAATCCTACAGTAATTGCTGTGCGAACACGATGTCAGTTTAAGTTGACAATTACATATCACATTTAATGGTAATTGCTATGAGATCCCAACAAAGCTGTCGGTTCTTTCCTTGAGTCTAAAATCATCACATGATCTGTGTGCAGTAAAATACTATATAATAGCAGACCATAATCATGCAATAGATTTATGCTGACTTTACTTACGCTATTTCTTAATGCATATAATAATGCTTTCTTGGGGATGATGAATGACTTTTTCTTCTTAATTATATTCATTAGATCTGTGCAGAAAGAAACTTCAGCGATATGAAAACAAGTAAAAAAGAAAAGGAGAAGTAAAGGAAAATTACTTGCTCTTTCACTTCAACTGAGATCCCTAGTTCATTATAAGACAAATCATCCAGAGCTTGATTCAATTTATCATAAACACCATGAAATCTTCCTGTCACTGCTTCACTCTCCAATGCCTAATTCAGACCCGCCAAACCAAAACGACACAGAAAGATTACACTCCATTAAATCACAAATCCCAGCTGTTAAAGACACTTAAGAATCAAGGAATTATAAAAAAAAAATAATAATAAAAAAAAAAGAGAGAGACAAGTAGAGGAAATTACCAAGTAAATTTTGCTTCCATCATTACAGTGTTTCAACAATTTCCTGGCTGCAAAAAATGCTTTCCTCAGATTAGTCAACCCATTACAAGAAACTCTTAAAACTGACGCATCAAGCTCCCTTATCTCTTCCAAAAGAGGCATCAAAAACTTCAATCTCCTCACCAAGTTCAAGCATTCCTTTCTCTGAGTCCTCCTGTACCCAGAATACGATCCAACGGTCATAATTACATCCATCAATTCCCTAACCATACCCGTATCTCCGCCTTTGGATGAGCTCGAAACACCAACAACTCCGCCTTTCTCCCCTCCTTCCGGTACCACCATCCGCTTCTCCATCCCTCACCAGCTTAAAGCCTAAAAGGGTAACCCAATCACCCTCTGTTTTCCCGGAAAATGTTAGCTTTCCCGAGAGACAAACAAAGGGTTCACTCTACTAAAGCTAAAAAATCCTTTAGACAAAAAGGGTAGTCCCCAAAACTTCTAAAATAAGCACAGAAGTCTTGAATATCATGCTCAGACCCAAAGAAGACAAGGGTAGTAGTCGGAGAACCCTCTAGTATCTCGGGAAAATGTTAATTTTTTCTCCGGAAAAAAGAAAAGAGAGAAAGTAAACATCAACAGGAATAAAAAAAACTCGTCTTCGTCTTGGGATCCTAAGTGCTAGTTAAGTAAATTACGTATTTTTTCTTTGGCGGGTACAATTAACGGTAGAATGCACGTTTCGCGGGTTCTTTGGTTAATAACAAGATCTAAAATGCGAACTGACGAGTTTATTTTTAAATCACAATTTCATGTAAATTATTCGATGTCATAATTTCGTCCATATTTTTCTTGTTATTTTTACTGTAAAATAACACATCACCATAACCACTTGCTTAACAAATAGACATTAAAAAATCAACTTAACAGAAGTAACAAATATATATATATGTGTGTGTGTGTGTTAATTTATTATTTTCACGTTATCTATCTATCAAGTATGATTGAAAAAAATAGGAGAAAATGGAGTTTTGAAGTGTAACTTAAATCTTGATTTTTAATAATAATTAAACCCACGTGGGGTTTTTTGGGGGGGTTAATTTTTAAAATTTATAATTAAATATATTAAAATTTAAAAGAAATAAAATAAAATATGAAAATATTTTATGCTTTAATTATATAAAATTTTGATAAAAATTAGACTAGTGTTTTTCGTACATAGTCGAAATAAAAATATTTTTTAAAAAAATTCTAATAATGTGGAGACTATATTTTTTATTAAAAAAAAATTTAATTTCAGTAAAAAAAAAATAAAAATAAATAAATTAAATATTGAAAAAAAACACAATATTTAATTCAGAAATAAATAAATTATTTATGAAGGAAAACATATAAAATAAAAAAAAAAACGAAAGTGGTGCATTTTGAAAAACAGTTATCGTTGTCGTCGCGCTTGGGAGAGGGCGGTTCACGCGGTTTTTTGACAACGTGACGCGTATTCACGTGCCTCCTTTGTCCCTCTTCATTTTGCTCCATGTTCGGTTGCTCTTCCTTCCTGGGCCCCACTCATAGGTGCTCTTTTCATAATTGATTTGTGGGTCCCACTCATCAACTCCACTTTTTCATTTTTTATTTTTTAATTCTTTATTTTTGTGTGGTTGTGATTTTTTCAGACCGGAAAATCTAGCGGTGGAGCCTTTCTGTATGGAAGCTAAAATCAAGGAGAAATTATAACTCATCAAGTTGGTAATTAATGGGGGTGTTGTCACAAAGATATGCTGTGGGACCCTTCTAATCTCCCCCACCCCCCATAAAAATCCTTTCTTATTTTTATTTTCCCAAAGTCGCCATCTTCTTTTTTTAATTAAAATTTTAATATAAGTTTGTAAATTTATACTTGACTAGGATCATGGAAATTTTTATAATTTTCTTTTTTTTTTAATTTTTTCAACTTTTTTTAATATAATCTTTTGATCTTTTCCTTTTTTTAACACATCACAAATAAATAAACAAAATTTTGCTCATCGCGATCAACATGTAACATATCTGGGTTGGTCTCCTAGTGTCTTTTTTAGATTTTTATTATATTATTAACATTAATATACCACATTGATAAATTTTTAATGGGAAATTCATAATGCTAAAATAAATAATGAAAATATATAAATATATAAAGTTTTTATGTGTTTAGATGTAATAAATTTATAAAATGATAAAAATCATAATAAAAATATCCAACACATCACATATTTTATTACAAAAATAAATATTTAATATAAAAATGTAATACCTGGATCTATAATTTGGTCCAAGATTAATTTTAAAGTTTTAAAAATGTATAAAAATATAATTTTTAAATTTATAAATTTTATTTAATGTAAAATTAAGAAAAAATAAATTGATGATAAAATTAAAAATAATTTTTAAAAAAATGTGAAAAATTGAGTTCGCATGGTATTTTTAAAAGAAAAATCAGAAACTAAGAGTCAAAACGCAATTAAAAAAATTATACCATGTAAGATCGCCAAGTCAGCAACCCCCACGAACTAGAACGCGCTGCGTAGTAAGGCACGCTGACTCAATGCCACGCAGGAGGCCACGTTAGCAATCCGCGTGCCTGCGATCAGACGGTCCGGATGCTTTCCCGCACGCATGGACGGTCCGGATATGTTCCCTCCTTAGGTGTGATCGGACAGTCACGATTAAACGCGATGAACGGTTCAGATTTATTTTCTCTTTAAATGCGATTGTACGGTCGAGATTAAATCACGATGAACGGTTCATATTCATTTTCTTTTTAAATGCGATTGGACGGTTGAGATCCAAAGCGATGAAAAGCTCAAATTTAAGGGAGATGGGTATAAATATCTCACATCACACCAAATCCAAACCCTAACTGCCAGCTTTTCGCCGGAGAAAAAGAACTAATCGCCGGAGAAGGGAGCCGACTGCCGCCCGCCGCCGTGCCGGAGCCACCTCGAACAGCCTAAAAAGGTAAAACAATTATCATATCCACTCAAAATTTGATTCCGAACACCCCCATGGCCAAACCGGAGCAAAAAGAATGGTAGATGAGCTGAAAACAGTGGGTAAAATCTGGCGACACCGCTACGGGCAAAGCCTAAAATTGCCTATGATGAGCCCTTTCTCTTTTTTAATTTCGTGCGATTTTTCCACCGTGGTGTTCACCATTTTGTTTTCTATAGCTTGACGAAGAAAAAACGCTCAACTACGAAGGTGAGCTAGCGAAGCCACCGCACCAGAAAAATTTGCTGCCAGTAAATTTTTATTTTTTGACTTTTTTAGGTTAATCGAGACCTACTAACGTGTTTTCTCACAATGATAGGTATAAAATAGGTCGAAACCGACTAAAACTGATCAAAAACGGCCAAGCCGAGGCAAACCACCACCGCGGACAGCTGTGTCGTCACCGAAGCACGGCAGTGCCACCGTGCCAGAATTCTAAAATTGACTGAAAAATATTTTTAACACCGATTTTGAATTTTTTATGATATTTTTAGATACGTGAAACGTATTTTAATCTCCGTAAAAAAATTCAGAAAACTTAGAGACCGCTAGTAGGCAAAGTAGAAAGTTTGGTATTTCAGACACCAATTCGGGTAAGAATTCATCACCTTATTTCCGGTTATAGAATTGAAGTTTAATTATCAATAATACGGTGTTTTACATAATTTAAAAAACTTTGAGAATTAATTACAAGTTACTAATGGAGGTAGAACCGATTATTTATTATTATTTCTCTTATTTAACCGATTATTTGATTTTACAGCTTTAAGTACATTACAATATACTGAAATTGGTAAAATAATTCAGTTGTATTTCCTTAATACATGTATTATTTGTCTTGCGTTGATTTACGATTTAATTGTGAAACTGAAAATTAAATGTAAACAAAAACTCAATTAAATAAATAAATAAATAAATGGTAGCCTTACTGGATATTCTGGGAGATGGTGGATGGATTAAGTACATGAGGAATCCTACCGTGAACATCGCTTCATACTGGACAGGGTATCGATGATTGATATTTTTAGCACTCATACCGGACGGGGTATCGAAAATTGGTATTTTTGGCGCTCATACCAGGCGGGATATGAAGACGATCCATTTCACCTTTATACCGGACGAGATATTGAGTAATGATATTTTTGGCGCTCATATCGGACGGGGTATGAAGACGGCCGATTAGTTGACAATGTTGAATAATAGTTCACGCATAGTGGGACATGCTTATGGGTCCCTAGGGATACCAGCAGGCAATTAAAAAAGAAAAATTATTATTCTTGCTCACTTGAATATAAGATTGAAATATTATTTGAGTTATTGTCTCTACATATCGATTTTGAAAATCTCGCAAACGGTAAATATATGCAATAAATGATTTTTTTTATAATAAATGAATTTACTTAAATCAAGAGCTTTATTAGTTGTTTTTATAATTTTTATTAACTTTTTGTTTCTATATCGGTGAGTAGTGTGATATTCTTACTGGAGTAGTATACCTCACTCTTTCATTAACTATTTCATATCAAGAAAAACAAGACCCAGATTCTGATCAACAAGATGATTGTGAATAGTTCACCACACGGACTTTCTTTAAGAACTAGTGAAAGTCATCATAGAATGCTCAATATATTGTATTTTATTTGCTTCATTAATTTTGTTTGGTTTTTTAGAATAAGCGTTTTTGTATTTTTATTGGATATTCTAAATTATTGTGTAAGGAATGTAAACTCTAAACTCTATTGTTTCACTTCCGCATTTAATTTATGATTTTATTTCTTTTTAAGTTCTGGACTGCTACAGAAAATTTAATTAAAAAATTAAGATTTAAACTCTAAAGTATAATTTTAAGAAAATAATTAACTATAATCATTATATATTAAATATCAAAGTATTATTTCATGGTGGTACTTGGTGAAGAATATTGCAATTGTATTAGAAAAAAAAAAATTGATTACTTAATATATTGTATTTAAAAAAAAAAAAAAAAACTTGATTTGTACTTAATGCTTTTGTTGTTCATTTACTTGAGGTATAAATGTTACTATATTAGTTTAATTATTTTAGTAGAGATGGAATTATAAATTTAAGTAAAAGATTAATACAATTAAACTAAATTCTTAGACTAACAATATTAAATACTTGTTTTACACTGTTCACTTTTATTTCTAATTCTAATTAATTATCAATTACCTAAAATATAATAATTTTATAACAATTAACCTAATCAACTATTTTTTATGATATTTTAAAACTAAAATAAAAAAAAAAAACTATTTCTATTTCAATAAACTGTCTGGTTACTTGCGGGCACATAACTTATTAATTAAGTATAATACTTAACATCTTAATTATTGATAATATGATAATTATATTAAATTTAATTATTTATACCTACTTCTTTC
The DNA here is from genome assembly GCF_054855325.1 of Carica papaya. NCBI lineage: Eukaryota > Viridiplantae > Streptophyta > Magnoliopsida > Brassicales > Caricaceae > Carica > Carica papaya. The sequence goes on along the minus strand of NC_142314.1, from coordinate 8,949,387 downwards.
GTACACCATACTACAATCCCGTAACATGCTAACCTGTTCATAGAGATCGACTAGGAGAGTAGGTCCTCCACTTTGCCCTGCACGCTTTTTCGTTGACATTGACTACATGACTAATCCAAACTAGAGACCACATGTAACACCACTGAGTTATATTAATTGTTTGTTCTATTTATTATTTATGGTAATTATCCATGTGTGTGTATGCATGCACTTTTTTTTTTTTCAAAAAAAAAAAAATTACATTCAATATTTAATTTGGTATTATAATTTTTTTAAAAAAAAATTAATTATTGTTAATTTTGCATTGTGTTTTTTTTTTGTTGTTGTTGTTTTCATAAGTTTACCTGGAATATAATTTTTTTATACGTTTAAGTTAAAGTATAACATGAATTTTTCTATAAAAAAAAATTAACGAGGGTAATACTATTTTAACATATAAAAAATATATTATGGTTATATGTATATAAAAATATTAAACTAGACAATGTCTAACAATATAATATATGCATAGATTGAAAGAAAACCAAATTGAATCTAATAAAAAGTTATCATGTTTATTTAATTTGTAGTAGAGATAGCAAGAAGTGAATATAGGTAAATTTAGATTTCACCAAATTTAGTCAGCATTACAAATGTATAACTAAAACTCATTTCACGCTTGATAAAGATTCGTTTTTATTTAATTATTATTATTTTTTTGGATGTATTGAATTTATAAATTTAAAATATTAAAATGATTTGAGAGAGAGAAAATAAGAACTTGCAAAGGGGATGATTATTTTTTAAATATTTTGAATATCAGAGTTATTTATAAATTTTTTAAATGTCCAAAATTATTTATAATTATATTTTTTATGTTATAATGATGGTAATTAAACATGATTATCTTAAATTAATAAGAAAAATCATCTGATTTTTTTTAAAAAAATAAAAAAAAATAAAACTAACTCGAATTTAAGTAATTTGGGAATATTAATGTAATAACTGAGAAAGGGAGGGATATATATATATAAGGAGACAAATATATGAATAAAATAAAAGGGAGAGGGAATAGTGAAATGGAGAGTGTAGAATAGATCAGTAGAGAGGAATGGACGGCTAGGATTTGTGCAGATGGGGAGAGGGATAGATGGCCAGGATGTGTGGTATGTAGAGTATAAAAAGAGAAGAAGATAAAAAAAGAAAGAAAAGAGAAAAACAGAGAAGGAAGAGAGCAGGAAGGAGGAAAGAGGAGAGGAAAGAAGGTTCCCGAAAGAGAGAGAGATGAGTCGGAGCGAAGAGGAGCGATGTAGCGCCCGGAAAATTGAAGAAGAAGAAAAAAAAAGGGGGGGGCCACGTCAGCAGCCACGTCAGCAGACCCAGTCAGCAGTCCCGGCTAATCGGAACCTGCCACGTGGCAAGACCACGTCGATCCGGGACGGGCCACGTTGGCGATCTGCGTATGCGCGATCGGACCAGATCAAACGTGCGATCGGATGGCCCAGATGCAATCGCACAGACGGCCCAGATTCAATAAAAAACGGACGGCCCAGATTAAATCAAAATGGACGGCTGAGATCAAAAGGCAAAATGGTATAAATAAGACCCCCACACCAGACCACAAAACCCTAACCGCCTGCCCTCGCCGGAGAAGATGAACCAGAAGCCTGCCGCCGCCACCCGCCGCCGCACCGGAGGGATTCCGACCGCTGATCGAGGTAAATTTCATACCCTGACTCGTTTTTCCACGCTGATTTCTCCTGTGGCCAAATCGGAGCCAAAATCCCGGCCAAAGCCCAGCGGCGCCGCCGTGCCCCTCCTCGGTTTTTGCCTCCGATGAGGCCCTTCCCGGCCTCCGTTTAATGCAATTTTTATATCACCGTGATCACCATTCTTTTCTCTACAGGTTGATTGGAGCCGAATCACCAAAACATGAACTTCACCGGAGAGCCGCCGCACCCGAGAGCACCGCCGCCGGTAAGCTTCGGTTTTCTGTAATTTTTTGGCCCCCTGAGGGCCCTAGAGTTGTTTAATCACAAGGATCGATGCAAGTGTGACCGAATTCGGCCAGAAACGGTCAAAAACGGCCAAACCGAGGCGAGTTGTTTAATCGCCGTCGCCAGAGCACGGCGGAGCCGCCGTGCCGGAAATGCGATATTCAGCGAAAGGGGCCCTGGGCCTAATTTGAGATTTTTTGGAACACGTGCAAGTACCAGTAGTGCGTTTCAGTTTCCCGAAAAAAATTCAGGGAAAATTAGGGACAGCCTGTAGGCACACTGTGAAGCCGTGTTCGGACCCCGAAACGTGTAAGGACTTCTCACCCTATTTCCTATCACGGTATTAAAGTTCAATAAATGATAAAACGATATTTCATGAATCAACGAATGTGTGAAATTGCTTAAGGTCGCTAATGGAGCCCGAGTCTAGTGTGTTTGTCGGTTAACTGTTATTTGGTCTGTTTACAGTTTTAAATGCAGCAGGAAGTTCGATGTTTTTATTTTATAGTTTCGTGTGCATATTTTACTGTTTTATTGATTGTGGATTGAATGACTGGGATATTGATGCTGTATGTTGTCTATTTGGCATAAATTATCGTTTTGCTTATTTGTATGTGGATTGATAATGCTGACTGAGGGAAAAGGATAATGAAATATTATGTAAATGGTAATTGTATAATGTGGTTAGCCTGACTAGATATCCTGGGAGATGGTGGACGGACCGGGTCCATAGGGAACCCTACCGGGATTGTGGTCTCCCATACCGGACGGGGTATGGAGATCTTATGTGTTTTGGCGCCCATACCGGACGGGGTATGGGGACGGCCCGTTTCACCCTCATACCGGACGGGGTATGGGGACGGCCCGTTTCACCCTCATACCGGACGGGGTAATGAGGTTTATAGTTTTGGCGCCCATACCGAACGGGGTATGGGGACGGCCCTGGAATCTGATTTCAAGTGTTAAGGGTTAACGGGTAGCGGGACCCCTATGGATCCCCATGGATACTAGTGAGCTGGTAAATGAGGAAAATATGTTGTGTAACGATTGAATTACGAAAGGCTTGATAAGTATTATGTTATACAGTTTATTTATGATTTCATGATGATGATGATGTTATTGCTTTCGTATACTGTTTTATGGATTCTATCGAGGTAAGTGAATGGTAAAGGTTTTATTATTGATAAAAGGATTTGTTGTAAATTATGCTCCATTGGTCTTTTTATATTTTCTACCCACCTTTACCTCCGTGACGGTGAGATATCGTGATGTCTTTACTGGGCTAATGTAGCTCATTCCTTATTTAATTATTTCAGATCAAGAGGACATCGTTCCCGAGCCGGTTCCGCAGGAGGACGACGAAGGGGACGCCTAAAGACTCCATAGTCATATTCATAGCTTTTACTTTCAAGTTTCTCCTTTAGGTAGTTTGATCTTTTATACTTTGTGAGCACGTTTTGGTTTTAGTGTAAGGGATGTTATTCAAATTTTGACTTCGCTTCCGCATTTAATATTTTTAATATACATTTTATTTTAAATTTCTGGGGCCGTTACAAGCGAGAAGGGAGAGAGAAGAAGACAGCGGACGGTGACGGTGCGATCGGCAGGAGGAAGGAAGACGAAAATGGGAGGTACAGTAAAAATCTTAGTTATGTCGATTCTGTGTGTGTTGTAAGCATATCTGTAGGTTGCGGAGGCCAGGTAGGCCAGATGTGGCGTGGCGGAGCTAAGAGGTGGAGGTAGGGGGTGGAGTGTATGACGGAATGGCGGAGACGTTGCGGAGGGAGTCACGTGCGGAAGGAGAAGGAAGAATGTCTTCGGTGAGGGAGAGGATGGTGACGTCGGGGCGTGAGGGAGATCCGTGGGAGAGAGTGGAGGTTGTGTGAGGTGAGTGTGAGCACGGACGGAAGGCCCCTGAGCAGAAGAATGAGAGAGGAATTTGGTGCATGTGGGCGTTAGAGATGACGAAGAGTGTCGTGTGTGTGAGCAGGAGTTACGAGGGGAGTCACGTGAGGAAGAAAAATGAAGAATGTCTTCGGTGAGGGAGGGGATGGCGACGTCGAGGCGTGCGGGAGATCCGTGGGAGAGAGTAGAGGTTGGGTGAAGTGAGTGTGAGCACGGACGGAAGGCCATTGAACGGAAGAATGAGTGAGGAATTTGGTGCATATGGGCGTTACAGATGACGAAGAGAGTCGTGTGTGTGAGTGGGGGTGCGGAGGGAGTCATGTGCGGAAGGAGAAGGAAGAATGTCTTCGATGAGGGAGAGAAATGCATGTCGGTGATTTTGACAATGAGTTGGAATGTTTCGAACAGCCCCTAGGAGGTAGACGAATAAGGGAAGCGGGGCGTGAGGGCTATGACGGAGAGGGGAGTTCCAGATTATGCGACGGAGGGGACTATGAAATAGAAATCAGTGTATGAAAAGATTCGGGTGAGGGAAGGAGTGTATTATGACTGTAGGGAGAAATAGGGTTAGAGGGGGAGGAGAGTGTAGTTGCTAGAGATTGGGATGGCATCGGAGGGGATCATAGAATGTGGTTGTTGGTAGTTATGTAGTGGGAGTGTGGAGAGGGGATATAGGTTGGTATAGCTGTTGTAAGTTCAAAGGTTGACGAAGGAACATCGCTGGCTTATGCGTGAAATATTGGCGTGTGTGTGTGGCCTGATAAGGTCGATAGGCAGGGGAGTAGGTATGGGTCGCCGATGTTGGTGACGTGAGCTAATGGTGCCTGTGTGTGTGTGTGGCCTAATAGGGTCGAGAGGTGGAGGAGTGAGTATGGGTCGCCAATGTTGGTGACGTGAGAGAATGGTATTGGTGTGTGTGTGTGGCTCGTTGGGGTCGAGAGATGGAGGAGGGAGTATGAGTCGCCGATGTTGGTGACGTGAGGTGATGGTGTTTGTGTGCGTGTGTGGCCTATTGGGGTCGAGGTGAAGAGGAGCGAGTATGAGTCGCCGATGTTAGTAACGTGAGATAATAGTGTCAGCATGTGTGTGTGTGGCCTATTAGGGTTGAGGGATAGAAAAATTGAATATGAGTAGTCGATATTGCTGGAATGTGAACAGGGGTGCTCGGGATGTGACTTCGGCTGGGGAGTCACATGTGGTATGCAACACGAAGGGCCTATTGGGATGAGTGGGGCTAGTGCTGGACTTGGGTAGTGTTGAGGCAGGATTAGGTGGTATGGATAGGGTACCTATGGGGGTACTGGATTTGCTATTGTTATAGGTGTATTGATAACCACAAATGATCTTTCGGGGTAGGTTAATGACGGTTAGTTGTAGGGTGGTTCCTTGGTACGACTTGGGTTGTGTAGGAGAAATGCATATAAATATATTAAATTTTATGTCACTGCATATTATACCTATAACTCGATTTTTATCGTATTGAGTTATGTGAACTCACTTCTTGTCGTTAACAGATGAAGTAGGGATGGAGCAAGGATCCGAGTTGCTGGTTACGGAGCCTAGTCTTTAGCGCCATAGAGCAAGGATTTTTCTTGTGGCGGGTTGTAGTATGTAAAAGGTTATCTTAGTATAGATACTGATTTCTAGAGATGTGGGATATGGTGTTGCCATATGATATATATGTAGAATTGTAACTTTTCATTGGGTGTGAACAATAAACTGTGAACAAGTTTTCTTTATATGTGATGCAATTGACATGAGATTTGCGTGTTGGGTCACGAGATTGTTTTATCTTACGTTGTGAAGAAAAGAAAAAAAAAATAGGGCGTTACAGTTGGTATCAGAGCAAGTTAATCCTTAAAACCTGAATCTTAAAGAAAAGCAGTTAAATGTCTGTATTAAGAAAAATGTGGGTAAGTCCAATCTACTCCTCATAATTTGGATTATAAATTAGATACTAACTGGTTGGCATGGTATGTTAGGAAACAAGGTCGGGGAGGGGGCGTGCGTGTAGGGCATGTTTAGTGGTGACGTTCGGGTGGGGTGGCATAATGTGTGCATATGGTTGTGGTGACGGTGTGTGGCCAAGGGAAGGCCGGTGTGTGTGTGTGGGCAGGTGAAAGTTGTTGTGTATGTGTGTGGCAGCATATTGCCGATGTTGGGTGGCCAAAGGAAGGACGGTGTGTGTGCGTCACAGCGTATTGCCGGTGTTGGTGACCAAGTAAAGGTCATTGTGTGTGTATGGCACCGTATTGCCGTTGCTGGTGTGGCCAATGGAAGGTCGGTGTAGGTACATGACTGTGTACTTTCGGTGAGTGCACGTGGTTGTGTATCGCTGGTGTGTGTGGCTAAGGGAAGGCCGGTGTGTGTGTGTGTGTAGCGGTGTACTGCCGGTATGTGTGCGACCAAATGAAGGCCAGTGTGTGCGTGGCTGTGTATAGCCGGTGTGAGTGTGGGTAAGTGAGGGTCGGTGGGGGTGTGACGGGGGTTACCTGAGGGTGTGTGGCTATATGCTGTTGGTCTGTGTGAGCGAATGCAGTTGAGTGAACCAATGGTAGGGTGACGAAAATTAAGGTCGCCGGGAGGGTGTGTGGATTGAACTAGTGTCGGATGAGTGTTGGGGGAGTTGGTGGCGGTGTAGTTATTGGAGAAAAGTGTGTGGAGGAATGAAGAAGTCGATGTATGGAGTCAATAAGTGCAATAGGGGTTTAGTAAGTGTATGGAGAAGCGGATGGGCAGGTGGGAATTCCGACAAGAGCGTGAGCAAGTTATAGATTTAATCAATGAGTCATTGGGTAGGGTTACAGCTAAGAGAAAAGGAGTGAGAGGGGACATTAGGATATAGGTGTGGATTTAACACCGGATTAGAGATTCAAATGTATTGTCATACTTTATTTGAGTTTTAGAATTTATTTTACCAGGCTAGGGATTGCTCATTGTATGTCAGTTATAAATGCAGTAAGACAGAAGGCAGAACCAAAATCCCAACCAGTGGGAACATGCCTAGGGGAAGCGAGTCAGTAATGAGATGGAGGTATGGTGGAACATACCGAATGTTCATTCATTCTATGTCTCTGTAGCAAATAGAAACTTTTTCGGTTCCTTATCATTTGCTACCTCGACATGATTGAATGGTAAAATGAATTGAGAAAATTCTGTGGGATGAACTTGGTGATTGTAAATGCACGGAGAATGTTGGTTTTGGACGTAGTCATGAGTAGGGGGTGTAGTATGATGTGTGGGTTGGGAAAAACCTAGGGGTGTTAGCCTTGGAGGAATTTGCCTACGCTAATGGTTACCATACTAGCATTGGCATGACCCTTCCGAGGCTCTTTATGGTAAGCCATGTAAGTCACCGGATTGCTGGGGTAGAAACAGGGAAGTACGGTTTGTAACACCCAAAAAAATAATTTTTTTTTTTATTTTGGGTATTGGAATCTTTTTTTTCTTTTATTTTATTTTATTTTAATGGTTAATTTATTTTTGTAATAATTATGTGTTTAACTTAATATATTTAATTTAATAAAAGTAAAATAATAATAATGAAAAAATAGGGTAAAATTATTTTTGGGATTTAATTGAAATTGATTTTGGGAAAAAGGGGTGAAAATTTAGATTCTGGGGATGTTTTTGAAAGGAAAATCAGAAACTGGAGATTAAAACGCAATTTAAGAAAGTTGTGCCACGTCAGCAGCCCAGTCAGAAGCCCCGGCAAGGAAGCTGACGCGGGAGACCACGCGGGACGGAGCCACGTGAGCGATCCGCGTGCACGCGATCGAACGGCCCAGATCTCACGCGTGTGGACGGCCTAGATCTCACGCGCACGGACGGCCCAGATCTCACGTGTGCGGACGGCTCAGATTGAATCATGCACGGACGGCCCAGATCGCATCGCGATGGACGGTCTAGATTTATTCCCATTTTAATCGCGATTGGACGGTCCAGATTAAATTGTGATGGACGACTGAGATTAAAAGGAAAATGTTATAAATAACTTCACCCACACCTGACCCCAAACACTAACCGCCAGTACCCTCGCCGGAGAAGAAGAACCAGTCACCGGAGGAGCCGGCCGCCACCACCCGCCGCCACCCACCACTGCACCGGAGGGTTTTCCGACCGCCAAACGAGGTAAATTTTCTCCCCTTGGCTCGTTTTTTGATGCTGAGTCCGCCTATGGCCAAATCAGAGCCAAACAACTGGCCAATCGGCCAGAAAACACCACCAAAGTCCAGCGGCGGCGCCGCAGCTTCTCTCGATTTTTGCCTCCGATGAGGCCCTTTTCGGTTCCCGTTCGATGCAATTTTTACACCACTGTGATCACCGTCCTTTTCTCTACAGGTTGACCGGAGCAAAACATCAAACCGCGACTCCCACCGGAGAAGCTGCCGCACCCGAGAGCTCCGCCGCCGGTAAGTCTCAGTTTTTCGTGATTTTTTTGCCCACCGAGGGCCCTAGGGTTATTTTATCGCAAGAACCAATGCAAGTTTGGCCGAATTCGGCCTAAAATGGCCAACTTGAGGTGGATCGCCGCCGCGGGCGCCGGCACCGTCACTGGCGAGCGGCGGAGCCGCCGTGCCAGAATTATGATATTGGCCGAAAAAGGGGTCCTGGGTCTGATTTTGGGTTTTTTGGGATACGTGCAGGTACCGGTAGTGCATTTCAGTTTTTCAAGAAAAATTTAGAGAATTTAGGGACAGCCTGTAAGTACATTGTAGAGCCGATTTCAGACTTCAAAACAAGTAAGGATTTCTCACCCTATTTCCTATCACGGTATTAAAGCGCAATAAATAATAAAACGACATTTCATGAATTAATACATGTGTATAATTAATTAAGGTTACTAATGGAGCCAAAATCTGATGTAGTTTCGGTCAGTTGTTGTTTGATCTATTTTACAGTTTAAATGCAGCATGGTATCTGATGTATTTATTTTATGATTTCGTATGCATAAATCACAGTTTCGTTTATTATGGTTTGAATTATTGAGAACTCGATGCTGTGTTGTTTTGTTTGGTGTTTATTACTGGTTTACGTGTTTGTGTATAATTGGATAATTGAGACCAGAAAAAATGGAAAAAAGGTATGTGAATTGATAAATGGATAACGTGGACAGGCTGACTAGATATCCTGGGAGATGATGGACGGACCGGATCCGTAGGGAACCCTACTGGGAACGTGGTCTCTCATATTGGACGGGGTATGGAGACCTTATGTATTTTGGCGTCCATACCGAAGGGGATATGGGGACAGCCCGTTTCATCCTCATACCGAACGAGGTATTGAGGTTTATGGTTTTGGCGCCCATACTGGACGGGGTATGGGGACAGCCCTAGAATCAAGTTATTAATGTTAATGGTTCACGTGTAGCGGGGACCCCCTATGGATCCCCATAGATACTAGTAGGCTGGTAAAAGAGGAAATTTGTTGTCTGATTATTGAAGTACAAAAGTATGACATGTGCTATGTTACAAAGTATATATGATTTTATGATGGTTATAATGCTTTTGTTTTCACATGTTATTTTCACAAATCTCACCGAGGTAAGTTGACAGTTAAGGTTTTTATTATTAATAAATGAGTTTGTTATAAATTATGCTTCATTGGTCATTTTTGTTTTCTACCAATCTTTACTTCTGTGGCAATAAGATAGTGTGATGTCTTTACTGGGCTAATATAGCTCATTCCTTACTTAACTATTTCAAATCAGGAAGACGTGGTTCTAGAGCCCGTTCCGCAGGAAGACGGCTAGTTAGACACCTAAAGACTTTATAGTTCTATTTATAGTTTTTATTTCGAGTATTTCTTTTAATTAGCTTATTCTTTCATATGTTGAATACGTTTTTGGTTATTATGTAAGGGATATTAATCAAAATTTTTATTTCGCTTCCGAATTTAAGATTTTTAATATATACATCTTCACTTAAATTTCTAGGATCGTTACAGTTGGTATCAGAGTCGCGTTCCTCAGATTCATCCCTTACACAATAATGCTTAGAGAAATACCCACCGATAAATCATTACTCAACTCTTCCTTGTGAAATGCAGGTGCAAAGAAATGAGGAGAGGAAGACCCCCACTAAACCGAGCAGCCCGGGATGATTCTCTTCGGGAAGATGTGGACAGAATATTTGAGATGCTGGAAATTATCATGGCTGCCCAGCAAGGTCGAGAGGAGAGAATGGAGTTACCCAAACCTCCCCCACTACCACGAGTTGAGCCACCGCTACAGCAAGCGGATCCCGAGCCACCCCGGCACGAGTTTGCTCCACCACAGTACCACCCGGTACCACCGCCGCAGTATGAACTGATGCCCTAGCCACCGTACTGCCCGGCACCGCCACAGTACAATCCGATGTCCCCACCATATCAGCAGGTGCCACCATAGGGCCCCTCAGTCTACCCCCAACCGGGCCTAGTCCCTCTTCCACAGGACTCAGCTCCTTCCTTGATCGACCCAGACTACATAGAGAGGTACAAGAGACTGAACCCTTCCACTTTTGCAGGGGGACCCTCTTTTGAAGATGCCCAGTACTGGTTGGCGGAGACTGAGAGAGCTTTCAAGACCTTGGGAGTGGTTCCCGAGCAGAGAGCTGCCCTTGCTTCCTATATGCTGGTAGGGGAAGCATGTCATTGGTGGGAGCTCAAGCAGACCACCCTACCTACACCAGCCACTTGGGAGCAGTTCTTAGCGGCCTTCCATGCGGAGTATCTCCCTGAGCACATCCGACACGTGAAGGAGATGGAGTTTGTTCAGCTGGTCCAGGGAAACATGACGGTATCGGAATATGCTAGTAAGTTCCTAGAGCTGGGCCGATACTCCCCGGAGACATTGATGGATGAAGGCAGGAAGGCCAGGAGATTCCAGTGGGGCCTCTACCCAGAAATCAAGCAAGACTTATTGGTATTGGAGCTCAAGACATACTCAGCCGTTCTAGCAAAGGAACAGATTGTGGAGAGGAGTTTCAACACCCGTCCTCAGTCAACAGGGAGTCACTGACCCTCAGTTCCACCCCGCATACCAACACCTACTGCGCCGGTCCAACCAAATAAGAGGCCCAGATCAGTGATCCAGGCCCCTCCTCAGGCTCCAGGGGCAGCACGTGGAAAGATCTGCCAGCACTGTGGCAGGGATCACGGGGACTGACCATGCTACCGCCTCAACAACACCTGTCGCATATGTGGTAGTGCCCAGCACTATGCGAGACAGTGCCCGAGAAACCAGAACCAAGGAAGACCTCTTTTTTATGGCAGGGTCTACAACCTTACCCAGCAGGATGCCAACGCCGACCCGGACGTGGTACAGGGTATGTACACTATCTGTGACCATATTGCTCATGTTTTATTTGACACTGGTGCATCGCATTCATTTGTTTCACATATTTTTGTTTCCAAACTTAATGTATCACATGATAAACTTGATTCATTGTTGTTTGTGTCTACTGCTGGGGGTGAAACACTATTAGAAAAAGTTATCTACAGGGCTTGTGCTGTGGAGATAGCAAATAGAAAACTGAGTGTAGACCTGATAGGGTTAAACACGGGGGATTTTGATGTAATCTTAGGAATGGATTGGTTAGCGGCGCATCACGCCACCATAGATTGCTTTAACAAGAAGGTTGTATTTAATCCTCCCAATGAGGAGTCATTTACAAATTAATAAAATTATTTAGTACTTATTCCTTGATGGTAAGTTTTCTTAATTTTTTAGTACCTTAATCTTGCTACTTTTTTTAACTAGGAAAGCATAAGAAGGAAATTTATATCCAAGAGATTCCGGTAGTCCGAGACTTTTCAGATGTATTTTCGGACGAACTACCCGGACTGCCAATGGACAGGGAAGTCGAGTTCACTATAGACTTACAGCCAGACACCCGCCTATTTCGGTTGCTCCTTACCGCATAAGCCGCATTGAGATGGAAGAGCTGAGGAAACAGATCACTGAATTACAAGATAGTGGTTTTATTAGATACAGTGTGTCTCCTTGGGTTGCCGGAGTCACTTTTGCAAGGAAGGGAGATGGAACGTTGAGACTATGTATTGATTACAAAGGATTGAACAAGGTTACGATCAAGAACAAGAAAAATGGTTTGGTATAAATTACTGGTTTACATGTTTGTGTATGATTGGATGATTGAGACCCAGGAAAAGGGCAAAAAGGTTATGTGAATTGATAAATGGATAATGTGGACAGCCTGACTAGATATCCTGGGAGATGGTGGACGGACCGGGTCCGTAGGGAACCCTACCAGGAACGTGGTCTCTCATACCGGACGGGGTATAGAGACCTTATGTGTTTTGGCACCCATATCGGACGGGGTATGGGGACGGCCCTGGAATCAAGTTATTAATGTTAATGGTTCACGTGTAGTGGGGACTCCCTATGGATCCCCATGGATACTAGTAGGCTGGTAAAAGAGTAAATTTGTTGTCTGATTATTGAAGTACAAAAGTATGACATGTGTTATGTTACAAAGTCGATATGATTTTATGATGGTTATAATGTTATTGTTTTCATATGTTATTTTCATGAATCTCACCGAGGTAAGTGGACAGTAAATATTTTTATGTTAATAAATGAGTTTATTATAAATTATGCTCTATTGGTTGTTTTTGTTTTTTACCAACCTTTACTCTTGTGGCAGTGAGATAGTGTGATGTCTTTACTGGGCTAGTGTAGCTCATTCCTTACTTAACCATTTCAGATCAGGAAGACTGAGTTCCCGAGCCCGTTCCGCAGGAAGACGGCGAGTTAGACGCCTAAAGACTTTATAGTTCTATTTATAGTTTTTATTTCGAGTATTTCTTTTAATTAGCTTATTCTTTCATATGTTGAATACATTTTTGGTTATTATGTACGGGATGTTAATTAGAATTTTTATTACGCTTCCGCATTTAAAATTTTTAATACATACATCTTCACTTAAATTTCTGGGACCGTTACACGGTTAGTTGAGTCGGAGTTAATGGAAGGAACTATCGTAAAGGTGTCAGTGATATTGAAAAGTTTACAAGCAACACCAAGTAGAGAATTGCGGAAAAAATTTGAATTTTGAAGTAGGAGATCGTGTGTTCCTTAAAGTGTCTCCTGTGGGGTGTTCGTTAAGGATTGGGAAGAAGGGGAAGCTGAGTCCCTGTTTCATGGGGCCTTTTGAGATGCTGGAGGAGGTGGTGTGTATAAGGCAACACTTTCTCCGCAGTGGGGTGCGGTTCGCGATGTAGTTTATGTCTTTATGCTACAAAAATATCAATCTGATTCGAAGCACGTTTTGTGGTATGAGTCGTTGTCGCTAGGAAAAGATTTATCTATGAAAGAGAACCGGTTCGTGTCCTGGAACGACAAGAAAGGGAATTGAGAAATAGAGTAATACCTATCGTGAAGGTAAAGTGGCGACATCACATCAGTGGGAAAGTAACCTGAGAGTGAAGGGACGAGATTAGGAACAGCTAACCACAACTCTTTGAGGTGGTATAGCGAAATTTAAGGGACCAAATTTATTTTAAATGGGGGGGGATAATATAATAACTAAGAAAGGGAGGGATATATGTATATATATATATATAAGGAGACAAATATATGAATAAAATAAAAGGGAGAGGGAATAGTGAAATGGAGAGTGTAGAATAGATTAGTAGAGAGGAATAGACGGCTAGGATTGGTGCAGATGGGGAGAGGGATAGACGGCCAGGATGTGTGGTATGTAGAGTATAAAAAGAGAAGAAAAAAAAAAGATAAGCAGAGAAGGAAGAGAGCAGAAAAGAGGAAAGAGGAGAGGAAAGAAGGTTCTAGAAAGAGAAAGAGTGGAGTCGGAGCGGAGAAGAGCGAGAAGGGAGAGAGAATAAGACAGCGGACGGTGACGGTACGATCGGCAGGAGGAAGGAAGATAGAAATGGAAGGTACTATAAAAATATTAGTTGTGTCGATTCTGTGTGTGTTGTAAGGTTATCTGTAGGTTGCGGAGGCCAGGTAGGCCAGATGTGGCGTGGCGGAGCTGAAAGGTGGAGGTAGGCAGTGAAGTGTATGACAAAATGGCAGAGACGTTGCAGAGGGAGTCACGTGCGGAAGGAGAAGGAAGATTGACTTCGGTGAGGGAGAGGATGGCGACGTCGGGGCATGCGGGAGATCCGTGGGAGAGAGTGGCGGTTGCATGAAGTGAGTGTGAGCATGGACGGAAGGCCCCTGAGCGGAAGAATGAGAGAGGAATTTAGTGCATGTGGGCGTTACAGATGACAAAGAGTGTCGTGTGTGTGAGCGGGAGTTATTGGGGGAGTCACGTGCGGAAGGAGAAGGAAGAATGTCTTCGGTGAGGGAGAGGATGGTGACGTCGGGGCGTGCGGGAGATCCGTGGGAAAGAGTAGAGGTTGGGTGAGGTGAGTGTGAGCACGGACGGAAGGCCATGAGCAGAAGAATGAGTGAGGAATTTGGTGCGTGTGGGCGTTACAGATGACGAGGAAAGTCGTGTGTGTGAGCGAGGGTGCGGAGGGAGCCACATGCGAAAGGAGAAGGAAAAATGTCTTCAGTGAGGGAGAGGAATGCATGTCGATGATTGTGACAGTGAGTTGGAATGTTTCGAACAGCCCCTGGGAGGTAGACGAATAAGGGAAGCGGGGCGTGAGGGTCATGAGGGAGAGGGGAGTTCCAGATTGTGCGATTGAGGGGACTATGAAATAAAAATCGGTGTATGAAAAGATTCGGGTGAGGGAAGGGGCGTATTATGACTGTAGGGAGAAGCAGGGTTAGAGGGGGTGGAGAGTGTAGTTGCTAGAGATTGGGATGGCATTGGAGGGGATCGTAGAGTGTGGTTTAGAGTGGGAGAGTAGGGGTGTGTTGGTAGTTGTGTAGTGGGAGTGTGGAAAGGGGATATAGGTTGATATAGCTACTGTAAGTTTAAAGGTTGGCGAGGGAACATCGCCGGCATATGCATGAAATGTTGGCGTGTGTGTGTGGCCTGATAAGGTCGATAGGCAAGGGAGTAGGTATTGGTCGTCGATGTTGGTGACGTGAGCTAATGGTACCTGTGTGTGTGTGTGTGGCCTAATAGGGTTGAGAGGTGGAGGAGTGAGTATGGGTCGCCGATGTTGGTGATGTGAGAGAATGATATTGGTGTGTGTGTGTGGCCCATTGGGGTCGAGAGGTGGAGGAGGGAGTATGAGTCGCCGATGTTGGTGACGTGAGGTAATGGTGTTTGTGTGCGTGTGTGGCCTATTGGGGGTCGAGGTGAGGAGGAGTGAATATGAGTCGCCGATGTTGGTGACGTGAGATAATGGTGTCGGCGTGTGTGTGTGTAGCTTATTAGGGTTGAGGGGTAGAAAAATTGAATATGAGTAGTCGATATTGGTGGAATGTGAACAAGGGTGCTCGAGATGTGACTCCGGCTGGGGAGTCACATGTGGTATGCAACACGAAGGGTCTGTCGGGATGAGTGGGGCTGGTGCTGGACTAGGGTAGTGTTGAGGCAGGATGTAGGTGGTATGGATAGGGTACCTATGGGGGTACTGGATTTGCTGTTGTTGTAGGTGTATTAATAACCATAACTGGTCTTTTGGGGTAGGTTAATGACAGTTAGTTGTAAGGTGGTTCCATGGTACGATTTGGGTTGTGCATGAGAAATGCATATAAACATACTAAATTTCCTGTCACTGCATATTATACCTGCAACTTGATTTTTATCGTATTGAGTTATGTGAACTCACTTTTTGTCGTTAACAGATATAGTAGAGATGGAGCCAGAATCTGAGTTGCTGGTTACGTAGCCTAGTCTTTAGCGCCATAGGGCGAGAGTTTTCTTTGTGGTGGGTTGTAGTCTGTAAAAGGTTATCTTAGTATGAATACTGATTTCTGGAGATGTGGGATATAGTGTTGTCATTTGATGTATATGTAGAATTGTAACTTTTCAATGGGTGTGAACAATAAACTGTGGACAAGTTTTTTTTATGTGTGATGCAATTGGCATTAGATTTACGTGTTGGGTCACGAGATTGTTTTATCTTACGCCGTAGAAAAATAGAAAAAAAAAATAGAGCGTTACAATTAAGAACTTAAATTATTGTGAACATTAAACATTCACATCAATCTAAAACTAATTTGGGAATATGAGAGAGAAAGTTTTTATCTTTCTTGAATTTTTTTTTGACTAATTAAGACGTAAATATTTATTAGAGAAGAATGAATTTCTTCTATTTACGTCAAAATGTTATAAAATAGCGTTTCGAATAATTCTTCAAATTTGCAAAACTAAATTATAAAAGAATTATCTAATCGTAAAATAGATCCTCGGCACAAATTAATTTTCCGTGAATAATATAATAATCAAAATTAAATATGATCCAGAACGCTGTCGTTTCAAAGGTAAGAAATATGTATTCGCTTTCTCGTCTCCCTACCCGTTCTCCGTTGATCGCGTGGGCAAAAAATGTAGAACACGATGATTCTGAGACAGTGGTTTGAGCGAGTTGACTCACAGAAAACCGGAAGCATTACGGCCACTAAGCTCAAGGTTTATTTTCTTTCTCCACTCTCCTCCTCGTTCTAGCTCCACTCTCTCTCTTCGTCTCACATCCAATATACATGTCTAAACTAGTAAAAAAAAGGGGCATGCCTTTCGTTGTTCCGGTTGCTTTTTTCTGTCGACAACCTGAATTTCTTTCTACGCTGTGTTGATGTGTTCGCAGCATTACTGCAGGATGTATGATCTTGACCCAAATGGCACCATGAGCTTTGAAGGTTATTTAATCTTTTACTGGCATTTTGTTGTGAGTTCTTTTTTGGCTTAGTTTCAGTTACGCTTTGGTGTAAATTACGTCTTTCAAATTTGATTCATTTTAATGGAATTGCGATTTAATTTTGTCAAAAACTGGTTGGTTTTTTGCTTTGTATGTTTTAACTATAGGATTTGTCGAGCTCAGCAAGTTTCTTCTCAAGGTTAGTTATTTACTCAGGTGTTTTATCTGTTACTCTTAAATTTTGATTTCTGAGTTTGAGTTGAAGGATAATTGCCTATTGATTTGAAAGGAGAATAGGTATCAATTGTTGGCAGTTCTTTTCTCGTGGTCTAATATATGGGGAGAATGTTTAACATGTCCTTCAACAATAAGGAATTTTGGTACTTACTTTTAATTCATACAAGGCAAAAGGAGAGAGGAAAGAAGAAGAGAGAAGCCGAACTGGGTGGTAATGGCAAATGCAAGTTGAAAAGATTTTACCCTAATTCCATTTGGTTGCAATCATTGATGTTATTAGAAGAAATATGAAAGAAATAATAATATTTTTTCCAACTGAGAACATAGATGAGGATGTTAGAAGTGGGGTCTTTTTCATGCTTTTGTCTAAGTTGAATGGATAAATGTTTTGGCATGCACATAGGTCTTAGGTGCCTCCAGCTAAGGGTTGTTGGAATGTCAATGTTTGGAAACCTTTAACGGGGCAAAAATGTGGTGGGGAAGGAGGTGTCAGACATTGTTTGAGGATGCTCTTCTTGCTCTTGTTCTTGCCAGGAAAGTAGCTTATTTACTGGATCATGAACTTATTGCTATTTTAAGAGCTGACTTGGATAATAAAAGCAGTGGCATTGATTGGCTGCTAACGGTGGGGACCATTCGGTAGTTGCACAAATGTTGCACAAACAAAGCGAAATTGTCTCAAGTTAATTGAATAGTGAAGGAGGTTGTAATACTCTGTTCAATCCTTTCACTTGTGGTCCACTCATAACATGTCTGGAGGAATAGAGGGGACTGACAACTAATTTTAATAAGTTATAAGTTGAACTATGCTGATGTTATGTGTCCAAAATGCCAGCCATTAGTATATGTCTTGTTAGAGTATGAGCTTTCACTTGTTTAGTTGTTACATAGGAACTTTTGCACATTGTACAAATTAATTTATTTTACTTGGTTGCCTTGTAGGTCCGACATGCCTTCTCAGACTTGGAAAGATAATCCATTTCCATTTTACTGATAGCCTTCCTATTACAGTCAAATTTTACACTCTTCCCTTTTCCGTCATCGTCTTTTTTGCTGCTGTATTGGTTGGTTGGTTGTTTTTTTTTTCTTTCCAGTTCTTGTAGCTGTAGCATGTCTACTTTACCTTGTGAATGTGTGTAAATTGTGTCTGAAACGTGCATAACAGTTGTGTTTCTATATGTTTTTTTTTTCTTTCCAATTCTATCTTATCGCATTTGAAATGTTTAAGTAACAAATTGAATTAGTTAGAGGCCCGAAAAGTGTATAACAGTTGTGTCTTCATCTCCTTTCTTTTAGTTTGACTATCTGTTGTTTTGCATTTGACAATATAAACTATCTTTGGCTGTTAGTATCTTTAAAAAGCAATGCCATGCTTGAAATAATACTTCGTTGCTGTGATGACCAGCAATGTGAACACTTCTATGTTCACTTTTTTTTATCAGTATACACTTTAGGACTGAACTTTGGTTCCTTCTTGGCACTAATGAACAGCATTGTAGATCATATTTCCTAAACATTATACTAAAAGACTCTTGCATTTACTGGTACCATTTCTTCAGGAATTGCAGGTACCCTGTTACTGATGATGTTTATGAGGTAGCTTAAATCTTAATTCTCTAATCTAAATCAAGAAATTTTAAATATTTTCAAGCTGCGTTTGCTCTTTTTTTTTGGCCAGTTGTTCTGTTTCCTGGTTTCTCATGTTATTATTGTTGGCTTTCTTCTTCTTTTTTTTTTTTTAAATTTTGTTTTAATAAGCATTGGTAAATTTTGGTTTCTCCTTGGACTCTCCTGCTTTTTACCAGCATGTGAGGTAAGGCTATTATCTTTTTGCTATTGCGTATATGTATATATGTTGGCAAAAGATTAAAGCAAGTGTTTTTCTACAAAATTCAGGGTTGGGAAAATGTGGTGATTTTCTACATGTGGTGTATACTTCACCTTGGTTTAACCGATTTGCTGTTCTTAATTCAATTTCATGATGCTATAGAGGTTTGATCTGTTTGGCTCTTCCTTCAATTAGATTTTGGTAGGTCTGCTTCTGATTTTTCCTACTGTAACCTATTTTTAAGTATCCTAGAGTACCAGACTCTATATTGCATGTATCTGAGAACCTAGCAGTCTGATCAAGTTAAAATTTGTATCTTCTGAGATCTTTGATCAGAAGAAGAATGGACTATTTTGTCGGATGACTTCATATCCCTTTGTATATTTTTGCAATCTGCTCAGCATGGTATCACCTAAATCTACATATAGCTGTCATATTATGTTAGTAGTTAGTGCAATATGCTTCCTAGTAATAATTTCTGTGGTCAAATGCACCTCTGAATGGGTTTGTATTTCTTATTAATTTAAATATCTTTGTCATGGTTCAACTAGATGCTTCAAACATTGGCACAGATCAACACACCAAAACAATGCTGAATGCATATGCAGTCTTTGACTATGCACTATTTTTGCCTGAAACAAATTAGAATTATTTGGCACCACTTATGTTAAATGCACTCAGCACAATCGTTATGCCTCATTCATTTTTTTTCCCAGAATCTTTTTAATTCATTTGATAAAGCAAGGTAGGGTGACTCTTGATCTCAATGACTTTGCCTATTGCAGTGAGTATACTTCTTTGTAATTATCATAAGCTAACAACTTCATTTTTATTTTACATGTTTTCTCTGTAAATCCTGCATGTTTCGAGCTCTTTGAAGGGAGATAACAAATGCTAATGGTTGTAATTGAATCTTCGCCTCTTCTTTTGATGTCTCTGCTGCCAATGTATAGCCAGAGAGTACCAAAGTCTCTGCTGTGCAGCTGCCAACTGTATGGCCAGAGAGTACCAAGGCTCTGCTGTGCAGTAGTGGCTTCTGATAGAGTTTTTTTAGATGAAAAAAATTTAAATTTACATTGACTGAAAAATTAACAATTTAGTGTACTTTTAAATAGAGTTACATATAAACTAATTTTTTAAAAGTAAGATATCACTAACTATATGATATTTAAAAGATAAATATAAATTAAATTTTTTAAAAAATAAGTTTTCACTAATTACATAATATTAAAAAGATAAATATAGATAAAATTTAATTAAAAAATAATTTTTATTCGAATTTAAACTAATAAATAAAATAAATTATAATTTTTATATTAACTTTTAACATTTTTTCTCTAATAAATAAAATAAAAATTAAAAGTACCAAATTTATCTTGTTAGAATACTTTTTAATATATTTTGTTTAATCTTTATATTTTGAAATATTTCTCTTTGATTGTTGAGATATTTTTTATCGATTTTTAATTATTGATGCACTTCTAATCAAAATTTACTATTAATTTTCTTGAAATATTTTTTTTTATTATTTTTTTAAATTCTTCTTTTTGAGCAAAGATTACTCGCTCATTCTTAAATTTGTAATTTTTTTTGTATATATCTAAATTTTTTACAATTAAACATTGTAGTTTACTTTTATGGCAATAATTTTTTTAATCATAGTTGTCTTTCTTGTATACTACGGATGATAAAAATTTTCTCTTTTTTAATGTTTCGGTGATGACGGCTCCCTCTAATTTTTAATTTTTCATTGCTCTTCTTTGTTCCATGGCTTATAAAGTATTAATTAATTCTGCAACTGTAATTTTTTTTTAAAAATCCTTATAATTTTTAAGTGATGAAAAGTTTGAGTAAAAGATTTTATAACTTTAAAATTGTAAGGATCTCTCAAAAATTATAATTTTATAATTGATTAATACATTGCAAACTATGGAACAAAGAAGAGCAATGAGAGATGAAAAATTAATGGTGAGAATTGTAATATCTGAATCCGAAATTTAGTTTGGGATTAATTTTAAAGAGAGAACGAATCTGAAATATTCATTGCATTTAATCGCGACATCTAATCGCGCCTGAAGAGGGAACGGATCCAGACCGTCTGCTAGCCTCCCGCTGGAGAAGAAGAATCAGTCGTTGGAGAAGGGAGCCGACCGCCACCCATCGTTGCGCTGGAGCCACCTCCGACTACCAAAAAAAGTAAAAATTTTTTTATTTGCTCGGAATTTGATTTTGAACACCTCCATGACCAAATCGGAGCAAAAGGAACGACGGATGAGCTAAAAATCCTGGGTAAAGCTTGGCGGTGTCGTTGCAGAAAAAACTAAAAATCGCCTCCGATGAGTCCTTTCTCGTTTCCTTTTTCATGCGATTTTTTTACCATTATATTCATCGTTTTGTTTCTACAGGTTGACTGAAGAAAAACACTCAGCCATGAAGGTAAGCCGGCGAAGCTGACGCATCAAAAAATTTTGCCGCTGGTAAGTTTCTGTTTTTCGATTTTTTTTTGCCAATCGAGGCCCACAAACGTGTTTTCTCGCAGGGATTAGTATAAAACGAGCCGAAACCGACTAAAACTGACAAAAAATGCCCGGGCCGAGGCAAATTGCCGTCACGGGCAATAATGTCGTCGCCGAAGCACAGTGATGCCGCCGTGGCAAAATTCTGAAATTGGACAAAAAAAATTTTTAACAACGATTTTGAGTTCTTTGGGATATTTTTAGGAACGTGAAACGTGTTTTAACATCCGCAGAAAAATTCAGGAAACCTGAAGACCCCCAGTAGTTACAGCTGAAAGTTCAGTATTTCGGACACCGATTCGAATAAGAATCCATAACCTTATTCTCTGTTATGTAATTGAAAACTAATTATAAATAATATGATATTTTTCGTAATTTAGAAAACTTCAATAATTAATTACATATTACTAATAGAGCTGGAGCTAATTATTTATTACTGTTTGTCCTGTTTTAAATGATTGTTTAATTTTACAGTTTTAAATACATGATAATACACTAGAATTGGTAAGATAATTCAATTGTGTTTCTTTGATGTATGTATTGTTTGTCTTACGTGATTTACAGTTAAATTGTGAAACTGAAAAATTAAATGAAAACGGAAAATTGTTTGGTTTAGTGAATTAATAAAACAGTTGCCTTACTGAATATTCTGAGAGATGGTGAACGGACCACTTACATAGGGAACCTTACCGTGAACGTTACCTCATACTGGATGAGATATTGAGGAATGATATTTTTGGCGCTCATACCGGATGGGGTATGAGGACAGCTCGATTCACCCTTATACCAGACGGGGTGTTGAGAGATGGTACATTTGGCGCTTATACTGAATAGGGTATGGGGACGACCCGATTCACTCTCATACCGGATGAGGTATTAAGGAATGTTACTTTTGGCACTCATACCGGACGGGGTATGAGGACGGCTGGTTAGTTGACAAGTTTTGTTATGGGTTCACGCGTAGTGAGACATTCCTATTGATCCCAAAGTATACCAGTAATCAAACAAAAAGAGAAATTTAATATTCTGGCTAATTGAATATGAGATTATGATGTTGTTTGTGTTATTGCTTCTATAGGTCGATTTTAAAAATCTTTCTACAGTAAGTATGAAATAAATAATTTTATTTATGATAAATGAATTTACTTAATTTAAGAGCTCAATTAGTTATTTTTATGATTTTTATCAATCTTCATTTTTGTATCGGTGAGTAGTGTGATATTCTTACTAGTCTGGTGTAGCTCACATTTACATTAACCATTTCAGATCAAGAGGACTAAGATTTAGATCCCGATCAACAAGGGGGTTGTGAATAGTTCACTACCCATGCTTCCTTCAAATGCTAGTGAAGGTCGTCTTATGATACTTAATTATTTATTTTTTATTTATTTCTTAATTTTTTGCTTGTTCTTTTAGAATGCTCATTTCCGTAGCTCTATTAGATATTCTAAATTATTGTATAAGGAATGTAAACCATAACTCTATTATTTCACTTCCGCATTCAATTTATAATTTATTTCCTTTTAAGTTCTGGACTGTTACAGTTGGTATCAGAGCCATGTTCCTCGGAACCATTCCTTACACAAAGATTTAAAATCTCTAAATATGAACTATCGTCCAATCTTTTCTTACGAAAAAATAAGTATAAAGACATGAGAAGATGAGGTCTCTTACTGAACAGGACAACCTGAGACGAGTCACTTCGAGAGGATGTCAATCGACTCTTTAAGATTTTAGAGAGATTCTTCTCTACCCAGTAGGCCAGGGAAGAGAAAAGGGAACTGTCTGACCCTCCACTACTTCCACAATATGAGCCACCTCTACAACGAGAGGATCTAACGCCACCTCGATGCAACCCTGCTCCTCCGTCGTATTATCCGACATCGTCACAATACAATTTGGAGCCCCCACCGTGTCATCCGGCACTATTACAAGGCCACCCAGTCCTTCCCCAGTAACATTTGGCCCCTCTTCCACGTGACTCGTTTCACCCATGATGGACCTGATAGAGATTGACACGGGACATTCTGATGTATTTTCAAGAAGGAATTGGTTAACGGTGTATCACGCTACCGTGGATTGCTTTCACGAGAAAAATTATATTTAAGCCTCCTAACGAAGAGTCATTTACAAGCTAATAAAAATTTTGAATATTATTCCCTCATAACAATTTCCTTATTACATAGCATTTTAACTCGGTTGTTTTCTCTAACTAGGTAAATGTAAGAAAAAAATTTACATTTAAGAGATCCTGGTAGTCCGAAACTTTCCGAATATATTTTCTAATGAACTTTTCAAACTATCAGTGGATAGGGAAGTTGAGTTTACCATAAACCTTCAGCCTAGCACGTAGCCTATCTTAGTTTTCCCTTACTGCATGAGTCATGTTAAGATCAAAGAGTTGAGAAAATAAATCAAAAAATTACAAGACAGTGGGTTCATCCAACATAGTATTTCTCATTGGGGTGCTGGAGTCATATTTGCAAAAAAAAAAGATAGGACGTTAAGGTTATGTATTGATTATAGGGGACTGAATAAGGTCACGATCAAGAACAAGTACCCCCTCCTAAGAATCGATGACTTTTTTGATCAGTTGCAGGGTGCCCAAGTCTTCTCCAAAATAGACATGCGTTTATATTACCATCAGATAAAGATCAATGAAGAAGACATTTCCTAAATAGCTTTTCGAATCAGGTACGGACACTATGAGTTCCTGGTCATACTATTTGGACTAACCAACGCACCAGCCATCTTCATGGATTTGATGAACATGGTTTTCAGACAATTCCTATATTAGTTTATCATTATATTTATCGATGATATCCTGATCTATTCAAAAAGCAGAGAGGAACACGCTCACCATCTGACTCAAGTTTTGCATATTGTCAGAGAAAAGAAGTTGTTTACAAAGTTGAGTAAGTATGGCTTCTACCTCGAGTAGACTACCTTCTTAGGGCAAATCATATCAAGGGATAGAGTGTCAGTGAACCCTGAAAAAGTTGAGGTAGTGCTCGGTTGGAAAAAATTGTCATCGGTCAAGGAGATTCGTAGTTTTCTGGGGATGACATGTTATTACCACAAATTTGTGGAATGATTTTCTAGCCTAATTGCTCCTTTGACTAGGCTCACAAAGAAGAACGTCAAGTTTGAGTGAAATGAGAACTGTGAAATGGGTTTTTTAGAACTAAAGAAGCAGTTGACTACTGCACCTGTGTTGGCCTTGCAGAGCGGGACATGTGAATATATAGTTTATAGTGATGCCTCCTACTTGGGGTTGAATTGTATTCTGATGCAGCATGAGAATGTCATAGCCTATGGGTCCAGACAGTTGAAGAGTCATGATAAAAGCTACCCTACCCATGCTTCAGAACTTCTCGCGATTATCTACGTCTTGAAGACTTGACGCCAATACTTATATAGGGATACTTTTCAGATCTATACCGATCATAAGAGTTTGAAACACATATTCACTCAAAAAGATCTCAACATGCATAAGAGAATATGGATATAACTCCTCAAGGATTACGATTGCAACATCTTGTATCACCCGGTAAGGACAACGTAGTAACTGACGCACTCAGCAGAAAAAATGTAGGTATATTAGCTCACCTAATGGTTTCATAATGCAAGGTAATAGAAGTCGCACAACAAGTACGACTTCAGGATCTGAAAAGAGTTATATGTTTTGCTCACCTGACTGTTCAACTTAAGTTGATTCAGAGAATAAAGAAAGCTTAATCCGCCAATTCTATCATAGCAGCCCTCAAGAAAGATATAAAACAGGGAGTAAATCTAAAATTTCGAGTCTCTGCCGATGGGTTCCTAAGATTTCAGGACAGAGTGTGTGTTTTATGTGACAATGAGCTGAAAAGAGACATTATGACAGAAGCTCATAACTCAAAGTTTGTCATGCATCCCGAAAGCACTAAGATATATTAAAGTATACGATCTCGATTTTAGTGGAACGGGATGAAAATAAAGGTGGCTGACTTTATTTCTAAGTGTTTGGTATATTAGCAAGTTAAGGCAGAGCATCGACGTTCAGACGGGTTACTTCAGCCATTACTAATTCCAGAATGGAAGTAAGAACATATCATAATGAATTTCGTGACAAGATTGCCTATGATACGCTCGGGACATGATGTCATTGGGTAATTGTTGACCGACTCACCAAGTCTTCCCACTTTTTGGCCATTAAGATGACCAACCCTTTGGGGAAGGTAGTAAGAATGTATGTTCGGGAGATAGTCAGGTTATATGGAGTGTCAGTGATAGTAGTATCCAATAGGGACCCCAGGTTCACTTCTCGATTCTGGTCTAGTTTTCAGCAAGCCTTGAGAATGAAACTGTCCCTTAGTACTGCATTCTATCCTCAGACCGATAGACAATCAGAAAGGATGATCCGTACACTGGAGAATATGTTCTGAGCTTGTGTTCTTAACTTCGGGGTCCATTGGGATGATCATTTACCCTTAATAGAGTTCGCCTATAATAACAATTATTAAACAAGTATCGGCATGGCTCCGTACGATGCGTTATATGACTATCCATGCAGATCGCCGATCTGTTAAGAAGAGGTGGGTAATAGAAAATTGTTCGGTTCAGGTCTTGTGGAGGAGATTACGACCAAAATAGTTAAGATCAGGAAGAACATCCAGACGGCTCAAAGCAGGCAGAAGAGTTATGCGGATACCCAAAGGAGGGATTTGGAATTTGAGAAAGGTGATCGGGTGTTCCTTAAGGCCACTCATTTCAAGGAAATCAGTAGGTTTGACAAGAGGGAAAAACTAAATCTCTGGTTTATTGAGCAATTTGAAATCTTAGATAGAATTGGCACCGTCGCCTACAGACTGACACTACCTCCAGAACTTTCCATGGTCAATAATGTATTTCATGTATTCTTGCTATGCAAGTACAACCCAGACCCCTCTCATTTCTTAGCTCACGAGCCCCTTTCACCCTAGGAGGATCTATCCCACGAGGAGGTACCGGTGAGTATTGTGACCAAAAGAGCATAGTATTCTGCAACCAGAAAATTCTTTTTGTTAAGATCCTATGGCAGAATCACACAGAGAGAGAAGCCACATGGGAGGTAGAATTAGACTTCAGAACCTAGTGTCCCCAATTATTTGATTAAGTGAGAGAAAGACAAATTTGAAGGACCAAATTTCTTTTAAGGGGGGGAAAGTTGTAATACACGGGGTCAAAATTTGGCCCGGGATTAGTTTTAAAATTAAAAAATATATATAATTTTCAAATTTATAAATATCTATTTAAAATAAAATTCGAAAAAAATAGGTAGATGATGAAATTAAAAGTAATTTTGAAAAAAATGGGTGAAAATTTGGGTTTATGAAGTCTTTTTGAAAGAAAAATCGAAAATCGGTGGTCAAAACGTAATTAAAAAAATACATCACGTAGGACTGTCCAGTCAGTAGCCCCAACGAACTGGAGCACACTACGTGACAAGGCACGCTGACTTGGTGCCATACAGGAGGCAACGTTGGCAATCCACATGCTCGCGATTGGATAGCCCAGATGCGTTCCCATATGCGTGGATGGTCCGGATTTGTTTCTTCCTCATGTGCAATCAGACAGTCGTGATTAAATGTGATGAACGGTTCATATTCGTTTCCTTTTTAAATGTGATCGTACGGTCGAGATCAAATCGCGATGAACGGTTCAGATTCATTTTTTCTTTAAACGCAATCGAACAATCGAGATCAAACGAGATGAACAGTCCAAATTTAAGAGAGACGGGTATAAATATTTTATTTCACACTGAACCCAAACTCTAGCCGTTAGCCTTTCGCTGGAGAAGAAGAATCAGTCGTTGATGAAGGGAGCCTATTGTGACCCGCCGCCGTGCCGGAGCCACCTTCGACCACCAAAAAGGTAAAAATTCTTCTATTCGTTCAGAATTTGATTTTCAATATCACCATGGCCAAATTGGAGCAAAAAGAAGAACGGATGAGGCAAAAATCATGAGTAAAATCCGGCGGCACCACTACGGGAAAAACCAAAAATTGCCTCCAATGAGCCCCTTTTCGTTTTCAGTTTCGTACGATTTTTGCACAATTGTGTTCACCATTTTATTTTTTACAGGTTAACTGATGAAAAACACCCAGCCACAATGGTGAGCCGGCGGAGCCGCCGCACTAGAAAATTCTGCCGCTGGTAAGTTTTTATTTTTTGATTTGTTTTGGGCCAACTGAGGCCCCCTAAAGTGTTTTCTCGCAGGGATGAGTATAAAATCGATCGAAACCGGCCAAAACTGGCTGAAAATGCCCAGGCCGAGGCAAACTACCGCTGCAGACAGTAGTGCCGTCGCCGCACCGCCGTGCCGGAATTTCAAAATTAGCTGAAAAAGATTTTTAACACTGATTTTAAATTTGTTTGGGGTATTTTTAGATACGTGAAGCGTATTTTAACCTGTGTAAGAAAATTTAGGAAACCCGGAGATGGCCAGTAGATGCAACTGAAAGTTTAGTGTTTCAGACACCAATTTAGGTAAGAATCCCTCACCTTATTTCATGTTATGGAATTGAAGTTTAATTATAAATAATACAGTATTTTTCATAATTTTAAAAACTTCAATAATTAATTATATGTTACTAATAGAGTCGGAACTAATTATTTATTACTGCTTGTCATGTTTTAACTGATTGTTTGATTTTACAATTTTAAATGCATGATAATACACTGGAATTGGTAAGATGATTCAGTTGTCTTTTCTTAATGCATGTATTGCTTGTCTTGCGTGATTTACAGTTAAATTATGAAACTAAAAATTAAATGTAAACGGAAAATTGTTTGATTAAATGAATTAATGTAACAATTGTCTTACTGGATATCCTGAGAGATAGTGGACAGACCGGGTACATAGAGAACCCTACCGTGAATGTTATCTCATACGGGATAGGGTTTTGAGGGACGATATTTTTTACGCTCATACCGGACGGAGTATGGGGATGACCCGATTCACCCTCATACCGAACGGAGTATTGAGGGATAGTACTTTTAGCGCTCATACCGAACGGGGTATGGGGATGACTGGTTTGTTGACAAGTTTTTTTATGGGTTCACGCGTAGTGAGACATCCCTATGAACCCCTAGAGATACTAGTAATAAAATAAAAAGGAAAAGTTGTTCTACCTAATTGAATATGAGATTATGATGTTGTTTGTGTTATTGCCTATATATGCTGGTTTTAAACATCTCATTACGGTAAGTATGCAATAAATAGTTTTATTTATGATAAATGAATTTACTTAATTTAAGAGCTCCATTAGTTATTTTTATGATTTTTACCAATCTTTATTTCTGTATCGGTGAGTAATGTGATATTTTTACTAGGGTAGTGTAGCTCACCTTTACATTAGCCTTTTCAGATCAAGAGAATTAAGATCTAGATCTCGATCAATAAGGAGATTATGAATAGTTCACAACTCGGACTCCCTTCAAAGATTAGCGAAGGTCGTCTTATGATACCTAATTGTTTACTTTTAATTTTTTTTTTATTTTTCATTTGCTCTTTTAGAAGGGTCATTCTCGTAACTCTATTGGGTATTCTAAATTATTGTGTAGGGAATGTAAACAATAACTCTATTATTTCGGTTCTGCATTCAATTTATAATTTATTTCCTTTTAAGTTCTGGACTATTACAAGAACTTTCACCATTAAAACATAAAAAATGAAAAATTTTCGCCATACAGAATATGTAAGAAAGATAACTCGATGAGAAAAATTGTCGGCATAAGGGTAAAACTATACCATTTTAATTGTAAAAGATTTGAACATATATAAAAAAATTATAGTTTTAAGAATGAACGAACAAATTTTGCTCAAGAAGAAGAATTTCATTTTAAAAATCGGAGAGAGGTGCTCCAAGAGAATTAATAACAAATTTGGATAAAAAGTACATCAATAATTGGAGATTGGTGAGAAATGTTCAATAACTGGAGATTGATGAGAAGTACATCAATAATAAAAAAGAAGTGAATCAAAATATAAAAATTAAATAAGATATATTGGGAATATATGCTCCAAAAGAAAAATTTAGTACTTTTAATTTTTACTTTAAGAGAGAGTGTTAAATATTAATGTAAAAATTATAATTTATTAGTTTGAATTCAAATAGAGTTTATTTTTTTAATTAGATTTGATTTATATTTATCTTTTTAATATATGTAGTTAGGGAGAGTTTATTTTTCAAGAGATTATGTAGTTAGTGATATCTTATTTTTAAGGGATTATTTTATATGTACAAATAAGGTTTATTTTTTTTAATTAAACTTACTTTATGTTTATCTTTTAAATGTTATATATTTAATGAGAGTTTATTTTTTAGAAGATTTGTTCAATATTTATCTTTTAAATATCATATAGTTAGTAATATATTATTTTTAAAAGATTAATTTATTTGTAAAAATTCAATTTTTGTTCACTTAGAAAAACTCTTAACAGCTCCAAACATTCTTGTCAGATTTGTTGTTTTTTTTTTTTTTTTTTTTATCTCCTGCAGAATATAAGATGAAGTTATAGTATTGAAGCATGTCTACCAGATGCTATAAAAGATGGCTTTCTTGTTTGTTAGTAATTTCTTGTGGGAAGAGTTTTGGGTTCCCATGGAGTTTTCATCATTAATTATTTGTGATTGTGTTTTTCTTAGTTCAGTATATGCTCGAATTATCCCGGCAAGCAAACACTCTTGTATAAATTTTAAGTTTGAATAGTAACAAATTTACTTGTTAACATGCTTCTTACAAAACTATTTGATGTGTTTTTTTTTTATTTGTTTTCTAGTTTAGGTTTTCTTTTCTTCCATCTAAATTCTTAATTAAATTACTTTTATTTGTGTTTTTTAGTTTTAATAATGACATATTTTATACATTAGCTAATTTAAATTAAGTTAGATTTTTATTATATAAAATTAGAATTTAAATTAAATTTGGCAAGTTTTCGTTGTGGCCTTAAATTCAAGGGGCAGCCGGAAGCAGTTAAGTGGGATATAAAATAAATTGATGGTCACAATAACAGCAGCCGTTTCCAAACTAAACCAATAATAATAATAATAATAATAAAAGAGACCAGAAAAAAACCAAACAAGAGCGTATTAAACGACGTCGTATTTAAGGGAGATGAGAGGAGGCGGGGAGGGTTTGGGTTTCTTTGCGTTGTTTCTTTACGTGAAGGAGACGTACGCGTCAAATCTGGTGTGGAATATGGAATAATCTTCTTCACCCATTACAGATATATATTCCAATAATATTAAATTTGATTCAATTAGAAAGTCTGGGGATTGGGACCTATCTAAATTCTGAGAAGAATGAGAGGATTTTGATGATAATAATTAGTAGTTAGTTATTAAGTGGAGAAACAGCTGAAATCGTTCTTGAAATTCAAAAAATAAATAAATAAATAAATAAATGTTTAATATTTGGGAAAAGATAATTTAATTTGTCAACTATAATGTTTTCTTTCCAAAAATTATTTTATATTTAATCTTAAAATAGTTACATATTTTACAAATTAGAGAATGTCAACCTCTTAACACGGTTACAACTCACATTAAACGGGACAGAGTAAAGAAATTTTAACGCCTTCCATGCTCGATCCTACTCCCTCCCTCCCTCCCTCCCTTAATTCATTTTCATCTCGTCTCTCTATCACTCTTCAAACTTTCTCAAACCCTAAGCCCAATTGGATATAGTCAAATTCAAGCTCCATTTTCCCAATCCGTTTTAATTAAAATTTATGTATTATTTTTGCGATTGTCCATTCAAAAGGCAGATTGAAGCTCTAAGTTCTTATTTAGCGGCCTTACCAATCATGGAATTGTCGAAATAGCTTGAGCTCGCACAAGAAGCCGAGAGAGAAGAAGAAGAAGAAGAAGAAGAAGAAGAAGTCAGTTTGTTGGAGCCTCGTGGCTCCAATTTTACCATTTGATTGATCGTCTTATGCATTAATTTCTTGATGTTAGGGTAGCTAATGAAGATCACTGCGTATTACGATCTCGTTTCCCTGCTCACCTACTCAACTCCCACATGGGCAAGCCTGGTTGCCGGTCTCTTTTTACTTGTCACTCTTTCTCTTTCCATGTACCTCTTGTTCGAGCATCTATCTGCCTACAAGAATCCTGAGGTTTGTTGCAATAGTGCTATGCTTTTCATGGTTCATACAGTGCGGATTAGTAGTAAATTTGCTAACCTTTTTCTTTTCTTTATTTATTTATTTATTTATTTGCCTTTTGGGTTCTTTCTTCTTCTTGACCTTTCTGCTCAGGAGCAAAAGTTTTTGATTGGGGTTATTCTCATGGTTCCTTGCTATGCTATAGAATCGGTGAGTATTTATTTTCCCGGTTCCCTGATAAGTTTGGCATGCTAGTGAGTCAACCTCAATAGGAATTTTTCATTATTTCCCAAAAATTATTTTTTTCCCCTTACTGTTAACGTTTGGTATTTTGGATCAGTTTGTATCTCTGGTGAATCCATCAATTAGTGTTGATTGTGAGATACTACGTGATTGCTATGAATCATTTGCTATGTACTGCTTTGGAAGATACCTCGTTGCCTGCTTAGGTATGTATTCTTGAGAGTTATTATCAGTAATGAAGATTTTGTATGTATCTGCTGGAACAAAATATTATCTCTTTCTTCTAGTGAGTGGATATATTTCCATAATCTGGTTTATCTTTCTCCCTGCTGTTTGGTCAGAGGCCTACTAGTTATAGATATAATTTTAGCCTCTTGAAATTTGCATGGAGCAGTCACTTGGCCGTGGTGCTTGACTGTCCAAGATTTTGCTCAAGAGTCTCAGAATGTATTAGATAGCCATAATGCTCATTTATTGTCAAAGTTGTTAGATGCTAAAAGATCTTATCCAAAGTGTTTTTATGTTGAAGTGTTGGTTAAGAAAGTTCGAGTTTATGTAACTTTTTGTGATTTGGGCTATGTAAAGTGAAGTTCTTTATTGCATGCGATGCATTTGTATGACACATTAATGCATAGTTTTCCCCACATCTTTGGGAGTTTTCAAGGGCTCGGACAACATCAGCGTGAAGAGTGATAGTTATGTTTGGACTTATTATTATTTTTTTAATCAATGATGATCATTACATTTTTCTCGCCCAAAAAGATCATTGCAAAGGCACCTTTTCCCTGAACATTGTGCCCTCTGGCTGAGATTAGAATTTTTTTTTTTTGCTTCCTTGATAGACTTCTCTTTTGTTGTTTTCCTCTCTTTTATATATTTTTATTTTCATTTTACAAGGTGGAGAAGAAAGGACAATCGAATTTATGGAAAGACAAGGACGGGCAAGTATGAAGGCCCCTCTGTTAGAGCACAATTCTGAAAAAGGAACCATTAAGCACCCCTTTCCTATGAATTATATCTTAAAGCCATGGAGACTTGGTCGATGGTTTTACCAAGTTGTCAAATTTGGTATTGTACAATATGTATGTTCGCTGTTACTAAATAAAATTTATCTTGCGCTGCTGTTTTTGACATCTAATTGTTGTTTCTTACTTGTTTCTCTGCAATAAAGATGAACTGTGTCTTTTTATTTTTCCTCGTGGCAGATGATAATCAAGTCTATGAGTGCTATTTTAGCTGTAATTCTTGAAGCCTTCAGCACGTATTGTGAAGGAGAGTTTAAATGGGGATGCGGGTAAGATTATCGTAGATTAGGTGTTTCTCAGCACATTGCTAAGTTGGTTTTTCATCAGATAACATTTAAAGAACTGAATCATTCATAAATTAGTGATCTTATTTATGTTAATTAAATCTCTGGTGCTATTCTGATATTGTTAATTTCGAACGTTATGGTCAGCAGCTGAATAATTTGTATTATGATACTTAATGTTCTGACATAATGACTTGAATTTTTTTAGTATTTGCTGAATGCAAGAAGCTGGGTTTGTTCTATAATTGCAATTTTTTGTTCCTTTATTTGGTTGTAGTGAACATCGCAAGTGCAAAAGTTGATGGTAGGTGGTTTACTTGTGTCAAGGCTGGTTAACTGGCTCTGTGTGAAGTGCATATATGTGTTTCCTCTGTTGTGTGGATCGTCATGTTTTTTCAATTGCATTTTTGTATTCAACAATTTGGTTGCAACTATTTGGGAGGAGAAATTTATTTTACATAAGTGCTTAAGTCTACAAGTTCTTTTATTATGCAAAAGTTAGAGTCTATTTGGATGAACTTTGATTCTTGCACCTTCTCTCAGATCTTTCGGTATTTTTTTGGGAATATTATCCCATTTAAAGAATTTGAAATAATTTAACCTGTTTCTACACGTTATCTATATATTTTTTTTTTTTCAGAAACTGTTCTGTATGTATATGCTGCTGTGATGGATTAAGAGTGCAAGCTCAGAAAACAAGTATCAAGTATCACATGCACACACCTATATTGAAATATGTATTCATTCACATATTAAGTCTAACTTCAGCTATAAACTACAAGATATTGTTTATTTCCCAAAAAAGAATCTGTCATATCCTATTCTTGTTTTGGAACGTGTCAAAATTAGTAATTGGATTCATTCTGCATTATGGGTAAGAGATCTCTAATATTTCCATCCTTTTTCTTTATTTTGTAGGTATCCCTATATTGCGGTGGTTTTGAATTTCAGTCAATCTTGGGCTTTGTACTGTCTGGTTCAGTTTTATGCTGCCACAAAGGATGAACTTGCACATATAAAGCCATTAGCGAAGTTTCTAACATTTAAATCAATTGTTTTTTTAACTTGGTGGCAAGGTGTAGCAATTGCTCTTCTCTCTGCCCTTGGTTTGTTCAAAGGTGCTATCGCACAGGGTTTGCAGTTTAAGTCGAGTGTTCAGGACTTTATCATTTGCATAGAGGTAGATGTGTTCTATTTCCAATACATTAGCTCCTTATATTTTGGTGTTAATTTTTCTTTCAATACCATAATGCTTTAGAGGTACTTTTTATACATGTCCTACTTGTCATTGCCTTTTTAGAGTGAGAAAACAACAGGAAACATGACTCCTATGGATTACACCTCAGAACAATGTATTACTTAAGAATGGAAAGTCTTTCTTTGGGCTGGGCTGACCACATGTTATTTTCTTATAAATTAACATAATTTACCTAAAGATCATTCTTTTTCTGCGCGAACAAAAAGGAAAAAAACAAAAAAATCATCTTTGTATATCTGGCTTCTAAAATGTTAATTTGTTCCAATAAGCGTCTTACCATTTTTGGTTTCATGGGGTGTATTGTCTGGATTTATTTATTGGTTTAAATTTGTTTTGCTGCACCTTCTGGCAGACCCCTTATATTTTTTTCATTGTCGTCTCTAATCATTTGTTGCTTTAAGACATATTTGTTTGTTGCATATTTCATATGGTTAACTAGTTGGTTCATCTATTCATGGGTGAAAACAATTGAGAATTTTCATAGAAGCACCAGAACTGTGGACTGTAAAGAGGTAAATTGTCTTTGATGTTTGGCTGCAACAAGAATTTAGGTATATCAAGATTTCTGAATTCTTATCTCCTGTGATTTTTTATGCATGTCTGGATTTTGACACCTTAGTTGTTTCGTGTGAAGGACGGTCAAGCCGACTTGTGTTGATCTTGTTTACTGCTTGATCTTATTTCTTTCATCAACTAAAGTTTTTGTTCAGATGGTAAACATGGGGTGCTAGGTTAAATAGGGAGTGTTAAATCTCAATGTTTACTGATAACTATTTCCCCTCATCTAAAGTTTTGGCCAAAATATTTCATGAGTTGAATAATTTTTATCAAAACAATTAGTGTAACAGGTATATGTATTCATGCAGCACAGATGGGTATTGCCTCTATAGTTCACCTCTATGTATTCCCTGCAAAGCCTTATGAGCTAATGGGAGACTGCTTCCGAGGAACTGTTTCAGTTTTAGGAGACTATGCTGCTGCTGATTGCCCTCTGGATCCTGATGAGGTTAGGGACAGTGAGCGACCCACAAAGTTGCGTCTCCCTCAACCTGACATGGATGTGAGGAGCGGTATGACCATCAAAGAAAGTGTACGAGATGTTTTTGTTGGTGGTAGTGGATATGTAAGTTTTCTTCAATTAACTAACGAACCTTATTGAGTTATCTTAGCTAATTTTAGAATCTCCAATACATTTTTCTAAAATCACTTGGTGACAAGGGAGTTCCAACAAATGCCTCAAAATTAAAATTTGTTTTTGAAAGACTGAAGTTTATGAGTTTTTATCGCTTAAATCTTCCCCGATCATCAATGATTGAGCTTTTATATCACTTCTTGCTTGTGTGCAAAAATTTGGCGGGGTATTCAGTACAACACCAGCCGTATGGATGATCATGGTGATGACAGCATTGTACATCAGGTGGTGGGTATTTCTGATAATTGTTTGGTGAAAATAGCAAGGAAAGCTACTAGATTAAAGGTTATCCTTGTGCACATTTAATGAATGGGGATTGAAGCATAAAAAAGAAAGTTATTAGATTAGAGGTTACCCATGTGAGCATATAATGAATGGGGATTGAAACAACAAAAATGCTGATCAATGTCTCAACTGAACTGTGGTAAACACCAGGACTGCAGATACGTCCCCATGGGACATTGCTATGTTACCATCCTCAGGAACCCTGTTTTCTCCATTAAATGCCTTTTATGGATAGCTTTCAGGACCACTTTCCCTATTATAAGCTATTTTATCATTTAATCTACTTTTTGCTTGCTTTGCAGATTGTGAATGATGTTAAATTTACTGTGACTCAAGCAGTGGAGCCTGTGGAGAAGGGT
The DNA here is from genome assembly GCF_054855325.1 of Carica papaya. Taxonomy (NCBI): domain Eukaryota; kingdom Viridiplantae; phylum Streptophyta; class Magnoliopsida; order Brassicales; family Caricaceae; genus Carica; species Carica papaya. The sequence continues at coordinate 8,913,424 of NC_142314.1, read as the reverse complement.
ATTACAAAGTTCAATGAGAAGTTGCATAAGATCTCTCAAAACATCAAAAGGCATGACAAGGATAGGAGAAGGACAAAGGATGACAGTTGTCTTGCCTCATCTTCACCAGCCCGAAGGGTGATCCGAGGAATTGATGACCCACTTTTAAATGGTAGTTTTAGTGATAGTGGTGTTACAAGAACCAAGAAGCATCGGCGGAAATCAGGATATACTAGTGCAGAAAGTGGGGGAGAAAGCAGCAGTGATCAAAACTATGGCAGGTATCAAATCAGGGGGAGCAGATGGCTCACCAAAGATTAAGCTGTGGTGAATATCATTACTCCTGGTATTAAGCAGCCAAAGATACTTGTTTTTCTCATGGAGATGCATCTGGGTTTGTAAGCACTAGTCAAGAAGAGTTTTATGAGGAAGAGCCGCTAGACAATGACAATGATGTGTTTTTTTCAACCCAAATTCCTAAGGTGGATAATTTTCAGCTGATGTAGTGATTGCTTGGCAAAGAAGCTTAGGTACTTTTAATGTTATTGCACAATGGAGGTTCAAACATGTGTATAGAGATTTTTCATTAGGCATAGCTGGTTATATATTATTGTTATTATTATACACAAGGGTTTTTACTTCATGTCAAATGATTCCTTTAGATATATTTTTGGCCATGCCCCTTTTATGAAAATTGAATGACAGTCTTTGTCCCCACATCTCCGGCAGGTGTTTGCATTATTTCGATGGACATACATGCTTGCTCACATATAAAAATAACTATTTAAATTCTCAGAAAGAGAATCTTGGGAATTGCTTTGAATCACCTCTCACATCAGCTTCTAGAGTCGAATTTCCTGTGGGATATATTTCCTCAAGCCCAAAAGAGGAAAATACGGGTATGTGTTATACTAATAATATGCAGGCCAAAAAGTTCAACAGCATGGAATTATAATGAACATTTTGTTTTGGCCGCAGGCTCTGTTTTCTGGATTCTCTGCTCTACAGAAACAAAGAGAGGATCAACAAAAGATCCACTTCTCAGTTTTGAAGATCAACCAATATTGAATACCATAAGCCAATATAGATGCTAAATTATTTAGTTGACTGGTAAATAAGTATTGTTAAAGATGTCCGAATGTCCAGGTTTTACCCACCCGGCACATGTCTAGTTATCAGATAATTGGCACTAATTGTCCGGTAAGCATGGCAAACTTTCTGTGCTCTGACAAGACATCACGGACCCTGGTCTTTCGAAACCTTGAGGCCAGTTCACAAATTTCTTCTTTATGTCTTTTAGCTGCAAGCATAATCGTTTGTAAGATTTGCAGAGGATCACCATGGCTGATCACCAAGATAGCGCAGCTACAGGAGAAAAACAAATGAGATTTAGTTCAAAGAGAAGAAAGGCGGAAAAGTAATCTATAATCAACATCTTTATCAAATGACATAAGTATTGATCTCCGAAGATGACAGAAGAAAATCCTCAATTTTTAGCCAAGGAACTGAAATGAGCTCTGTTTATAATGAAGAGTTGTTCTTGGAACATTCCATAAGGGGCTATTTGGTTCAGGGAACGCTATATAGATTCTTAGTTATCCTTGGTGGAAATATCATATTCCTGTGTTTGGTTACTTTTGAATGAGAAAAGTAATACTTTAGAGTACTTTAGATTCTCCTACTAAATCCATATTCGCAATGCTGATTTTTCTGTGATGCAAAAGAAAATACTAACGATATTACCCTTCATATTCTGACTCCATAGTTTCGACAGCACCAGCAAGTCTTGAAGCAACATTATCAACGCTTTCTCCACCTTCTAGTGGCAAAAATGGATCTCGTTCGTCTAGATCCCATATCTCCACATACTGTTAACCAAACAATTAAAAAAAGAAAGAAAGCTTGAAATGCTAAAAAATTATGGTGTAGAAAATACAGAAACCATCCTCGTTATAGATAGGCCAACTTTACACCATAAGAGACCTGGAAAAGAAAATTGAACTCCAAATATATAGTATCTCTTACTTTGTCATGGGACATAAGTTCGAAAGTAGGTCCAAAATATCGTTCCCGTAGATCATCCATCGCCTGGGAAACATAAAGCTGCCTAAGAAAATAAAGAAAGGAAGAGGAGTACAAAGGTGCTGACTCCAGGGAAGAAAAAGCAAGCTTGGTAACTTAAGAGAAATAGTTTAAAACTGTCTAGAGAAATAAAAAAGAAAGTTACAAAAGAAATTTGGCAGTGTTCTCATCCACATTTGTGATTAGAGAAGACTTAAAAATTTAAGACAGAAACTACCAGATAGCCTCTGCTAACCATCTGTTTGGAAACAAATTATTAAGTATTCTAAGGGTACATATTAATTGCATGAATTCGTTGAATCTTAAATTCAGGACATGATTTAGGCTAACTGAGAAAGAAATTTATTAATTCCGCAGAATTAATTCGCAAATCCATTTACTTAGACTATGAGAAAATATTATTTTGTTAGAAGATAATACAATTTGATTTCATATAAAATTTATGTGGAAGCGGACAATATTTCCAAATTCCATGAATTTACAATCATCACAACGAAGTACAGGCTTGCTTTTTGTTTGGTCTGCCAAATCAGTGATATGAAAATACACGAAGGGCCATGCAATTCTTTTCCTGCAGTTCTCATATTAGGTAGTTTTTGTCTTAGCTAGCCTCAATACAATGAACTTTTATAAGGGTAGCTTCTCACCTTACATTGAGGGCCATCAAATGGAATATTTAGTACAGATGCAGCAGTCTTGGCAGTCATAGATGTTCTTGAAAATGGAGAGTAGCAAATGCGAACTTTGTCAATCGGTATGCCATTTTCCTTCAGTTGCTGCACAATTTAGCCAGTTATTATGGAGAAAAAGAGAAATGTATGCCATTTCAATCAGTGAGCCCGTTAATTATGGTATGATAATGCAACACATGAAAATCGTCAAGCTGATGATCTTAAACTCAGAAAAGCCAACCTCCAAAAATAATTCTCCAGCCGCCTGAGCCTGAATAAATCCTTCATTGGCTAGCTGATACTCAGGAAGCACACCATTTTCCTGTTTATGTGCTATCAAAACTTGTCAATAAGACTAAGTAACTTGTAGGTGCAGAATAACATACAGATCTTCAAACAGATAATCAAAATCCACCATTCAATCGTTTATGTAAATTACTAAAATGTGATTAATTATCCAAAAACTTAACACTATAATCTATTACTTATACTACATTTTTAACCCATTTTACTTGCAAGGGAAATTTTGAGCTTAAGATCAGAGAACTCAAAACGACAAAAACGCCAACTAGTGGACAACTAGTGGACAATGTAATAAGAAAGTAATTTATAAGGGGAAAGAGTTTCACTTTGATATCATGATAGATGGTAAAGCATGACCCACTATAAGAAAAGTTAAGCCTATCTTAAAGTGCACAATCTATTATTTACATTGTATTCTTAATAGTTTCAGAGTAAAGAGACATGAAACGCAATTTGCGTCAAGGCTTTGATCTCAAATGAATGAAGAGGAAGAGTTATGTTCATTTCTTTCTCCAAATTCTGGTAGATAAAGGGAAAAAACACATTTTAAAGCTATTTTCCTCTTTTCCTTTCTGCCAAACGATCATGTTCATCTCCAAACAAGCAACTGGAATTCTAAAATCTAAATGAAATACACTATATTATATGAAACAACACATAAGAGTAATCACTCATTAAAAGATTACCCTCCTTCTTCTTCATTCATTACCATTAAGAAGTTAATCTCTAAATTTTCAAGTTTAATTTTGCACGTAGGTCCGATTATGCAAAAAAGATCATGAAAGGAGGAAGACTGAACCATTGAGGAGACGATAACCCCTCTCTCATTTGGAATGCTCTTGCCGTGCCTCAAGGCCCAGTATCTGTTGCGTAAGAACGGTGCCGTTTCCATGCCTCTGTCTTCCCGTTTCTTCTTCTTCTTCTCAGTCCCCCCCCTCCCCCCTTCTAATCGCGAAACCTCCACACTTATTCCGTGTCCAACGAACCAAGACTCACCACGTGCCAGATAAATGATTATCAGTTTATTTTTTTTTTCTTTTTGTAATTATATTTTTAAATTAGCACAAATTTCATTTTAATAATATTTTTTTTATTTAATACAAATACTTATTGTTAATATGATAGAAATATTTAGCAACAAATTTAATTACGGATAGTTATAAAAAATCGGAAAATAGTGAATTAAAAATCGAAAAACCATATTTTCTAAATAAAGATTTAAAAATTTTGCCCAATAATAATTTTTTTTTATATTATACAAAAACTATCATATTTTTTAAATTAAAAAAAATAATCATTTTATAAAATCAGTTTACATTTTGTTCTCTTCTTATTTTCTTTAATTGCATATTATTAATGTCTAACCGATATATCAATTAAAATAAACAATTTATAATTAACAAATAGTTATTTATATTTTAACAAGAATAAATAATAAGTGAAAAATCATATGATACTTTTGTCCAGTTCTAAACAAAAATAATTATTTCATCTATATTAACACATATAAAAATAACATTCACCGGATGAATCTCTAATTCTTAAACTATATAAAAACATATATTGTTTTAGTATTTTTAAGTATTAAAATATTTAGACTCACATAAAAATTTAAGAATAAAATACTTTAAATTTTATTTTCTAATTAACTTCTTAACAAAGATTTAAATTTAATAAATACACTTATATTTTTAGACTTTGTGAAAACATTGAAAAAATAAACATTTGCTCGAACATAGACTTAGAACACAAAACAAAACAAACAAAAAAAAGAACCTTTCCCGATTGGTTTCTTTCTCATCTGAAGTACGGCAAACGGCAGCACAGGAAAACTCTGGAAATCTTAGTGTAGAAACTGAAACTCGGAGGGAAAACATTTGCTCCTTTCTCCTTTCCTGTTTTTCTTTTTCGTTTAAATCACTCTGGTTTTGCCTGGAAGGTCTCTAATTTCAGGTTTCTATGGCTCTCAATCTTCGACAGAAGCAAACAGGTAAACTCTCTCTCTCTCTTTTTCTCTCTCTTGCTCTTTTTAGATCTCTATACTTCGATCGATAATTGAGAATGGGATTTATATCAGTCTAACTAAAACCCACTACATTTATTTGATTTACTTGTATAGTCCCTTGATCTTGGTGCATGTTATTGGGTGTAGAACTATAATAATGGTTCTCGGTTTCAAAGAGAGACACACGTATTTGTATATGGGTCTCGCATGTGTATGTTATTGAATTGGATCTGTGATTTTGGATACAGAATGCATAATCCGAATGCTGAATCTGAACCAACCCGTGAACCCAAGTGGCACCACAAACGAAGAGGTGTATAAGATCTTGATCTATGACAAATTTTGCCAAAATGTACTCTCCCCATTAATCCACGTTAAGGATCTCCGCAAACATGGTGTAACCCTTTACTTTGTTATCGATAAAGATCGAAAACCGGTTAATGATGTACCTGCTGTGTACTTTGTTCAACCCACTCACTCCAATATCCAAAGAATCATAGCTGATGCTTCTAGATCACTCTATGATAGCTTTCATTTGAACTTTTCATCCTCTCTTCCCCGCCCCCTTTTGGAGGATCTTGCATCGGGGACATTGAATTCTGATTCTATCCAGAGGATTTCGAAGATCCATGACCAGTACTTGGAGTTTGTAACTTTAGAGGATAACTTGTTTTCATTGGCACAGAAGTCTAGTTATGTGCAGTTGAATGATCCGTCAGCAGGGGATAGAGAGATTGAGGAGATTGTTGAGAGGATTGTTAGTGGGCTGTTTTGCGTTTTGGCCACGCTGGCAGTGGTTCCGATTATTAGATGCCCACGTGGTGGGCCAGCGGAGATGGTCGCATCTGAGTTAGATCAGAGGTTGAGGGATCATTTGTTGGTGAAAAATAATTTGTTTACAGAAGGTGGGGGTTTCATGAGCTCCTTTCAGCGTCCAGTTTTGTGTATCTTCGATAGGAACTTTGAGTTGTCGGTTGGGATACAGCACGATTTTCGGTATCGACCACTTGTGCATGATATTCTTGGTTTGAAGCTTAATAGGTTGAGTGTGCAAGGGGAAAAGGGTGGAATGAAGTCATTTGAATTGGACAGTTCAGACCCATTTTGGGTGGCAAATGGATCATTAGAATTTCCAGAAGTTGCTGTGGAGATTGAGACACAATTGAATAAGTATAAGAAGGATGTTGATGAGGTCAATAGGAGAACTGGAGGGACTGGTGGGGCTGAGTTTGACGGGACAGACTTGATTGGAAACACAAAACATTTGATGAATGCAGTGAACTCACTCCCTGAGTTGACAGAGAGGAAGCAAGTGATTGATAAGCATACTAACATTGCAACGTCATTGTTGGGGGAAATCAAGGAGAGGTCTCTTGATTCTTATGCTAAGAAGGAGAATGACATGTTGGTGAGAGGAAGCATTGATAGGAATGAACTTTTGAGTGTTCTGAGGGGAAAGGGGACAAAGATGGATAAGCTACGTTTTGCGATTATATATCTTATTTCTTCAGAAGCCATCAATCAGTCAGAAGTGGAGGCTGTGGAGGCAGCACTCAGAGAGTCTGAGGTTGATACTAGTGCATTTCAGTATGTGAAGAAAATCAAGTCCCTGAATGTTTCTCTAGCATCAGCAAATTCTGCAAGTAGAAGTAACATTGTTGATTGGGCTGAGAAGCTTTATGGGCAGTCAATCAGTGCTGTAACGGCTGGTGTAAAGAATCTATTGTCTAGTGATAGGCAGCTGGCATTGACAAGGACAGTGGAAGCTTTGATGGAAGGGAAGCCAAACCCTGAAATTGATTCTTTTCTTGTTTTTGATCCCCGAGCTCCTAAATCAAGTGCTGGAGGAGCTAGCTATCATATAAAAGGTCCTTTTAAGGAGGCTATCGTATTCGTGATTGGTGGTGGTAACTATGTGGAATATGGAAGCTTGCTAGAGCTTGCACAGCATCAGCAGCCTGTCAAGCATGTTATATATGGGGCAACAGAAATTCTAACTGGAGCAGAGTTTGTTGAGCAGCTTGCGCTGTTGGGGCAGAAGATGGGATGGGGCAGTACAGCTTCTGCATCAATGCATTAATACAAAATTGTAATACAGTCAGTTAACCCACTTTTTACACCCGAGTGTATGAAGAAAAATGTGTTTTGTGGGGTAGTCTGTATGTGATTTTAATCTTTGAGATTTGGAGTTTGTTTACTGACTATTATGGGCAGAAGCTCAGCTCATGACTCCATTATGCACTGGCTCTGAAGGGAACTCTCGGGTGTCTTTGATGATCCTGAAGAAGGCTTTTCCTATTTTCAATGTAGTCACAAAGTATCTTATCTAACTTTGAGGATCCTTTTATTCATTGAGGCAAGTTTCTAGGGTCAATATTTCTGTTTTACTCGGCCATAAGTGAAAGCTTAACTGGGGAATCACCTGTCCGTTCGTCCTGATTAGTGCTAAGAGTGTTGTCTGCATTCGATTTATATGTTTGTTACATATATTGGTTGAGAGATGGTAGATAATAAAGCAATATCAATTTGTATCTATGATTAGGACATGGTTTTTTGCTCCTTCCTGCTTGTACGGGCATATTACTGTGGTTTATCACCCCTTAGGGGTTTCATGCTTTCTCATGGACAAAGGTGCTCTTGCCTGGTTCTTGGTATTTCTTTTTTGGGACAATTAGGTGTTTAAAAAAGTTTGTAATGGTTTAGAAGTTTGCTGATATTGACATGGGTTGACTAGTGCAAAATTTCCAATTCAGAGGTTGTTATATAACTAGGAAAAGCATAAATTATATGATATTTGCATGCTTACACTTGAAGGAACTTCCATTTTGCATATTTTGAGAATATGGCTCAGATGGGAAATCTCAACTGAGGATTGATGGTATGGATTTTATTGGCTAATATTACTGCAAAAAGACTAAAGTGAAATATTAAGTTGAAGAAAAGTACATGTTTCTATGGAGTTACCTATGAATAAGAGAAGGAATACTAAATAGAACATAGGTAGGACATTGACTATGATAAAAAAAAACCTGCAATACTGAATATTTAAGGCTATGTTTAGAACAAATTTAGAAATTTTATAGAACTGGTTTGTAAATTTAAATCTAGTTCAATTGTAGGATGGTGTAAATTTCATTAGGAGATGATGAAAATTGACATCATGTAGAATTCTAAGGTTGCATTTTAAATTCTATGAAAATAGTTCTATATAAGATTATTTTGATGGAATTAAGGATGTATCATTTTAATTGTATATAGACGAATTTAATTTTTATTATTTTAAGAACAGATTTTTACCATTTTCCAAGTAGACTAAGTTTGGTAACAAAAATTCTAGAGTTGTTTTTTTTTTTCAACTTTCAAGATAGCCTAACATACAGAAAAACTACATGGGAGATACCATGATGAAGCGTGCGTAGTCTTCTACAAAAGTGTGTTAGTAGTCAGGTGGGCTTTGTCTTTTATATCAGAAGCACATTAATATGCCTAAACATGGTTTACACCTAGCCGATCTCAAACACAGAAGCAACTTGGATTCCAGTTCCAACCCAAACTTGAAAACCTATTGCATTTTCTGAAACAACATACTTCTCCTCTTCAGTTCAATAAGACAATAAACATAAGATTCTGCAGTTCCTCAAAAAAAAAAAAAAAAAAAAAAGGAAAATCTGAGAACATCCTCATTTACCCTTCTCGAGCACTCATGAATGGCTTATTGTCATCAACTGGATTATCTCCAATCTCTATGGCAGTAGGGGCAGCAGCAGCCAGCTTCTTGGCCAGATGACATACCAAGTGCTGCTGCAGCACTAGAACAGATGCTCGCAACGAGAAGTTTGAGGAAACCAAGACGTCTCCTATTATTCCCAATTCTGGGCATGTGTCCCAATCCGACAAACCTTTTAACAGCGGTGACTTGATTCTTTCCCCTCTTCCAGTTATGCACAAATCATAGTGATCTTCTACTTGTTTTATAACTTGTATCATCTCTGGTCCGTCAGTCACAACTTGCTCCTTGTAAGTTATGGACAGTTGATTCATGGTTTTGAAGGTGAAGTCATACAAGAAGTCATCGTCTTTTTGTTTCTCACTCTCCCATGTGTCTTCTCCTGCTGCTAATCTTGGATCACCCATCTCAAATTTGACAACTGTTAGGTTCACATTTGGACTTCCTGCCATCCTCCATGCATAACTTAAAGCCTCTCGATCATCTGGACCTCCTAGGAAGAACATGATTACTTGTTTCTTCATGATAACATTATTTCCACGGCTAAGACTGCTCATACTCTGTTGCAACTCTTTTCGTGTTATACCCCCCATCAATCCTCTATCCACCAGTATGCCAACAGAGCAAGGAGCATATTTCAACACGTTCTGATTGATATTCTCCAAGTGTTGGTTTTGGTTCTCCTCTCCCAAGCTGCTGGTATCATTTAATTGCCTGTGAAATGGTAGGATGATGACAGTAACACGCTTTTCTTCTGCTAAGCTACAGATATCCTTGTGCATGGTGGCAAAAGGAGAAACAATAGTGATGGTTTGAGCTGTGATTTTTTCATCTTTCTTCTTGAGAAATCGAAAAGCATTGGCAATGTGGTTGGCCTCAGCATCATCTGAGTCCCACCTATGCTTGTACTCGTTGTTCATGATGAGCAAAGAAGCTGCAGTTTGAGCTGTGAGCTCAACGAGATGGATGGCATAGATGCTAAGTGGAGATTGTGGAGTGGGACTGGAAGCTTCGAGCAGACCGGTAATCCCTGAAACATTGTGCAAGTTGTGGATGCAAGCTAGAATTCGAAACTCTGTTTCTTGCTTCATTATTTTCTCAATGCTTCTGTTCTTGTTTTGTACCATCACCTTTTTCACCTTATAACTAAAAGATAGGATTGGTTTCGTTAAGCATGACATTACCAACAGCGCCATCACCATGATTGGGAACGTTCTGTTGTCCAAAACCTATAGCAATTCAATGTATATATGTCAGTTATCACAATGCGTTCATACATACATATGTATATACACAGACAAGAGAGGAAGAATTGATAAAAATGCATGTAACCCACATTCATGTCACGGCCAGCATTGATGACGATGAGGGACAAGATGCCTTTTGTGTTCATGAGGATGCCCAGAGCCAAACCATCTTTCCATGGTATGCTGTAGAATAGTGAGACAACAAATGTGCTTATAATCTTAACTGCACAACTCCCAAATATGGCTATATACAAGTTCGTTGAATTTGTAAAATTTTTCATATATATAAAATCAGTTCTTAACCCACTGGTGATGTAGAAAAGAGGCATCAAAATTGCAGAGATGAAATCACCAAGTTTCTCCACAACCATATTTCTGATTGCATGACCCTCCGGCATGATGACTCCAAAAACAAAGGCACCCACAATGGAATGAGCACCACATGCGTCAGTTATAAGTCCAAACAGTACAACTCCAACAAAAGCAAACCATATATGAGTTTCACTCAATTCATTTCTTTCTTCGGTTGTTTTAGAAATTGCCCAAGACAGAGCTGGACGACCCAGAAACCACGAGACCAAGATGAAAGCAAAGGTGGCAGTCACCGCAAGAAGTTTGTAGTGGCCGTCTTTGGTGAAGACTGAAATGACAATTATGACGTGAAGCCATGTGAATAAATCAGTGATAAGGGCTGCGCACATGGCTGTCTTGCCGGTCTCCGTTCGTAGGAGCTTGAGATCAGAAAGTATTCGGACCAGATCGGAGAAGCTTGTGGAACCAAGAGCTGCAGCCCAGAATACACCTTTAACACTTTCTTTGGAAAAAAGGGGACCTTCATTAGGCTTTATAGCTAGGCTGTAAAAGATAATGGCAGCAACAAAGGTGGTAAAAATTCCAGCCATTGAAATACTCAGAGCTTTAGTCCCAGACCGTCTGATCAGAGACAGGTCAATCTCTAAACCTAACAAAAACATGTAGTAGACCAGAGCCAGATTTGCAAATGTCTCCAGCACCATTGTATATCGATATGGGAATACATAATTCTCGAAGAAAGGAGATTGCCCAAACGTGGACGGACCCAATAACACACCGCACTGCACACGCATATAACATATAGAAATATTAGAAGAACAATTTAATCAAAAGCATATGGTGTTAAAACTCTCCAAAAAATAATATACATATATATAAATCTTACAAGAATCTGGGCGACAAAATGAGGAAGTTGGAGAAACTTGGTGGCATAGAAGAGGAGACGATAAACAACATTGGCAAGGAACAATTGCAAGACGAAAAATGGAAGAGATGAAGCCAAGGCATTTGGGGTAATTGGAGAAGGATCTTGAGAGCTAAAAATGCTGAAGGGAATGCTTAAATTTCTATTATAACATACCGAAAGTCCATCATGAGATTTAGCAACATGTGGACGACCTCCTCTGTTAGCCATGATTGATTTCTTTCTTTAATTTCTTGAATCGAACTTTTGTGAATATACTATGAAAGCAATCACGATTGATTTCCAAGGGTGTAGGGGCAGGAGAGTCGTGTTTGGTTTTGGTGTATTAGCTGTTGATTTGGTTTGCTAAAAATATGGTTAATTATGTTTTGGTTCTCTTTTAATCAATTGGATTAGTCGACGTAATCATCTCCTACTTACATATACGAAGTTCAAAGTTTCTATTAATCGACTAATTAATTATATTTTATTTTTTTAACAAATGACCTCACTATAAAAACAAATTCACTAAAAAAGTGGAAAATTTTTAACTCCAAAATTAATAATTTATTTCTAATTTGAATATATTATTTCATACTTTATTTTTATGATGTTATTTGATATTTTATTTTTGAATTTTGATTATGTCAAAAATAAGTTGGAATGTTTAATTAGACAGCAAAGATATTTAAATGATCAGTAGATTTTTTATAATATAGTTTTAATTCTACTGTTTTCATTATAGTAGAATTTTCAGTTAATGAAATTGTGATAGTATCATTTTTAAATATACCATCTAAACAAATTTTTTTTTTTAATAAAAATTCATATATTTTATATATAAAAAGTATAAAATCTATATCCCTATAAAGATTTGTGTAAGTATTATTTGTTTTATGTAATATAACTACTAATTTTAAATCATCATTATTTAATTTTTAAAATAAATTATTTATAAATATTATTTATAAAAATTACTAAATTAGAATATTTTTATTTAATTTGTATTTATTTTAATAAAAAGTTTCATATATTTTATTAATTAGCCGCAATTTGTTAAAATTAAATTTTTAATCCAACAAGAAGCTGATTTTTTTTTTTTTTTTTGTCATTTCACCACCAATATTATCTATTTTCTACTTTTTTTTTTCGATGTTGACAGCTTTAGGTGATAAGCTGTCAAATAGGAATAGGGCTTTATAATTTTTTGTTCAGTTTTATGCTTTTCTGATTTAATGATGATTTGGTTCAGAGTTGATAAGATTAATTGGTGAGCTCCACTTTGTATATATATGTGTGTGTGTGTATCAAATTAATGAAAAAATATAAGTAATTGAATACTTTCCTAGTAACAGAAAACTTTCTTATTTTTTCTACATTTTCTTCAACATTCTTCTATTTTTCTAGAAATTTATTTTCCTCACATCTCAACACAACTGCATATTAATAATAAGATAATATACTAGTAAAAAAACACAATAACATAACTTCCTAACAATTATATACGAGAAAACAATTTTCTAATTAAGAAATGTCGAACTTGTGGGTTGTGAGGAGGTAAGCAAGCTTGTTCTTTGATTAAACTTCGTCAAGTTGACAAAAATGACCATAAATGTGAATTTACCCGCACTACCATTGTTCACAAAAGAAATTATGATTATTGAGCTATAAGAATGGAATTATATTTGCTTGCTTATGACTTGTGAGCTGCTGTAGATGAGAATTATGTGAGGGTGCATTTATCTGAAAATCCTACATTGACACAGATTTATCAAGATGCAAAGGGCTCCATGAAGAATTTCAACCTCTATCCATTATCTATTCAGCTGTATCAGTAGATATTTTTCTAAGGCTGATTAGTTTTAAAATGACAAAGGAAGAATATGCTGGAAGTACAAATGTGAGGGGTGTAAAATTATTAAAGTTAAAAAGGGAGTTTGAGCTAATGAAGATGCAAGAAGGTGACAATGTTAAAGAGTACTCTACTAAGGTTATGAATATGATGAATCAAATTAAATTGCTTGGAGGGAACTTCAAAGATTAAAGATTGGTAGAAAAGATAATGATCAACCTTCTTGAAAGGTTTGAAGCAAAACTCTCACTAATTGAAGAAACATTTGATCTTAAGAAGTTTATTATTGCTGAACTTATCAGTATGCTACATGCTCAAGAGCAGAGAGTTTCAATTAGAAATGATGAGATCACTGAAAATGCTTTTCAAGTAAGGCAAAGGTATAAGTTTGGGACCTCAACTTCAAAAGATAAAAGTTAATCATCACAAATAAAGGAAAACAATCACAGAGTTCAGAAGACTTATAAGAAAAAACGAAAGTATCATCCTTGCGAAAGTTGTGGTAAATCCAACCATTTTGAGAGTAAGTGACGAAAGTATATATAATATAAGCTCTGAAAAAAGAATGGTCATTTAGAAAATATGTGTTGGAAGAGAAAAAATCAAGTATCATAGCAAAAGAATGAGCCTCAATAACAACAAAATCCACTTTAGCAATAGAAAATTTATTTTGCTGAGAATCATGAACAGCTGGAAAATCATCTTTTCACGATGACTGAGGCATCTTGTGTGAGTGGAAATAATTTCTGGTATGTGGACAGTGAGTGCACAAACCATATGACAAAAGATTGTATGTTGTTCAACAATTTGGATGTTAATTGCAGAATTAAAGTAAAACTTGACAATCGGACAGTTGTGGAAGCTTAAGAAAAAAGTTCAATACCAGTTCAAACTAAGTAAGGTATCAAACTTATAACTGATGTATTTTTTATTCCTAGTTTAGAACAAAATTTGTTGAACATTGCTCAAATACAAAATAAAGGTTATTCTATTTTGTTCAAAAATGATTATTACTTTATTTATGATTATGCAAATATATTAGAAGTAAAAAAAAAAAAAAAAAAGACAACAGTTATGTGCTTGGTTTGAAATATGCAAATCAATATACTTGTATTGCTAAGAATGATTTGAAATGTTTGTGGCACAAAAGATTTAATCATGACAATAGTGATTCTTTAAAGTTTATGCAAAAGAGTAGAGATGTACTTGTTGATGAATCAACATTTTAGAATTGGGATTTGAAGCAAAGAAGCTAATAAAAAATGCATTTGTTGTAACTTCAAGTTTCTAAAGTGTTCTTATTGAAAGGTTCAATTTGATTCTGCAGAATTTGATGATCCAACTGCAGACACACCATATACAAAAATTAAATTATTGGCTGAGAATTATGAAAGATGCAATTTGCTCCTCATTAAACCAACAGAACTATGAAGAACCTTGATGTACAAGGAGTGACAGCTTGCTATGCAGGAGAAGTTTTTTATTGAACAACTTCAGGGTTTTGTAGTTGATAGAAAGACTGACATGATATATAAGTTTAAAAAAGCCTTGTATGGTCTAGTGAAGTATCATGATGAAGTTCATTTGGTGTATTGCAATTCTAATGATCAAGTTATTGATATAAAAGCTTTGTTTGATTGTAAATTTAAAGATTTGAGAGTTAAACTTAATTTGTTCAATGTAAAACTCAAGGAGTGTTAAAGATTGAGTTTTTCATAGAATGAGAAATTGACTTTTTTTTATCATTTTAGCTCCAGAATTATCTGTTTTCTACTTCTTTTATGTTGGACAACTTTAGGGGGTAAGCTGTCAGATAGAAATGAAGGGCCATAATTTTTGTTCAGCTCTATGCTTTTCTAATTTAATGATGATATGCTTTAGAGTTTGTAGAATTAGTTGGTGACTTAATCTGTAAATTTTTTCCTCAATTTTGTATATATATATATATATCAAATTAATGGAAAAGTGTAAGTCATTGAACACTTTCCCAACAACAAAAAAAACTCTTTTATTTTTCTCTCTTCACTTTCTTTCGTATCGTTCAATTTTTTCAGAAATTTATTCTATTTATATCTCAACACAACTACACACTAATAATAAAATAATTTACTAATAAAAAAACACGGATAACATAACTTCCTAACAATCATATACAATAAAACAATCTCCTAATTAAGAAATGTCGAACTTATAGATCAAAACTTAAACTTACACGTCAGTAAACATAGTTTAAAAGTAATTAAATTAGCATGAAAAATTTAAGCCTGAATAAAATCATAATTTATGGCTTTATGATTATTCATGAATGGCTAACATTGCTAAATTGATAGCCTTCAATTTCCATCGTGAGTTGGTGAATATTGCTGAACTACTAGAATCGACGCTTGCAATGGGAAGTTAGATGAGTTCAAGGTATCTCCAATTGTTCCCAAATCTGGACATGTCTCCCAGTCTGATAAACCTTTTAACAATGGCGATTTTACTTTTGCCCCTCGTCCAATTATGCATAAATGGTAGGCGTCTTCTATTTCTTTTATAGATTGTATAACTCCTACCCCATCATTCACTACTTTCTCCTTATATATTATGGAATAATCATTCGCAGTTTTGAAGGTGAACTCGTACAAAATCTCCTCGTCCATTTCTTTCTCCGTCTGCCATGTCTTTTCTGTTGTTTGTGCTTCATCAGCACTCATCTCGAATCTCACCACTGTTAAGCTTACATTTGGATCTCCCGCCATCCTCCATGCATACATCAAAGCTTCTCGATCGTCAGGTCCTCCAAGAAAGAACATGATAATTTGTTTGTTGGATAATATTTTAGGTGGAAGATACCCGTGGAAGCTACGATCACCCGTCAACTTTTGTGAATCTGAACGGGTTACACTCATCCCTCTGTCAACGAGTATTCCAACGGAGCAACGGGCGTTGTTAAGCACTTTTTCATTGATATTTTCAGAATCTTGGTTCTCCTCTCCAGAATCTTTCTGAAAAGGTAGGATGATAAAGTGGACAGATTTTTCCTTAGCTAGGGTACAAATATCCGTGTGCATGGTGTCAAAAGGGGAGACAACAGTGATGATGTGAGATGTGAGAGAGTTATCCTCCTTCTCCAGGGATGCAAAAGCGTTGGCAATCTGGTCAGGCTCTTCAATTTTTGAGCAATAATCGTTAAACTTACCTGATTTAAAACTCTTGTATTCATCCTTCATGATGAGCACAGAGGCTGCAGTACGGCCTGTGAATTCTACAAGATGGGCGGCGAAGATGCAGAGTGGAGATTGTGGGGCTGGATTAGAAAGTTTTATAAGGTTGGTAATTCCTGATATATTGCCCAAGTTATGAACACATGCTAGGATCCGAAACCCTGTGTATTGAGTCATTTTTTCTGTAATGCTAAGCCCAAACACATTTTTGAGCCTATAATTGCGAGACAAGATGGGCTTCGTTACGCATGATATTATTAAGAGAATCAGCACCAAGAGAGGGAAGGATCGGTTGCTCAAAGCCTACACATGGAATTGAAACTTGTTACTCGAGTATATTCATGCATGCATAAGTAGAGTAATTATGAACATCAACGATGGATGATATCTATATATATATATTATATATGTACGTACTTGCATGTCACGAGCAGCATTGAGGATGATGAGGGGGAAAATTCCTTTGGTGTTCATGAGGAATCCTAAAGCCAGGCCATCTCTAGTTGGCATTCCATACTTTAATGAGACGAGATAAGTGCTTATAACCTTGGCTGCACAATTCCCAAGAACCGTAACAAAAAGAAAAGACATCTCTACATTAATTACTACATATCTAATATCAGTTCTTAGCCCACTGGTGAAATAAAAAAGAGGCATCAAAATGGTAGATACAAATTCATCAAGTTTCTCTGTAAGCATATTGCTGAATCCATGGCTTCTTGGCATGATAACCCCAAAAATGAAAGCACCCACGATAGAATGGGCACCAAGTACGTCACTGATAGTTCCAAAGAGTGCAACCCCGATAAAAGCAAACCATAGGTGAGACTCATTCCTCTGTTTACTTGTTTTGGAAACGGCCCAAGACAAAATGGGACGTGCCAGAAACCAAGATATCAAGGCAAAAGCAAGCGTGCTGATGATGGATAAAGCTCTATGTTTTTCGGTGACGAAGTATGCGACCGTGATTATGAAATAAAGCCAAGTAATCAAATCGGTGATGATGGCAGCAGACATGGCTGTCATGCCTGTTTCTGTGCGAAGAAGCTTAAGGTCAGAAAGAATTTTAGCAAGATCAGAGAAGCTTGTAGCACCAAGAGCTACTACCCAAAACATTACTTCACCATTTTCATTGGTGTTCTGGTCGTCCTTCAATCTTGAACGCACGCTAATACTACAAACGGCGACAAAAAATGTGCCAACAAGTCCAGCGATGGAAATGCTAAGAGCCTTACTTCCAAATCGCTTGACTAGAGAGAAATCAATCTCCAAACCCAACAAAAAAATGTAGTACACCAAACCCAGATTTGCAAATGTCTCCACCACCATCGCATATTGATATGGAAATATGTAATACTTGAAACCAGAATTTCCAGTTGCCAATGGATTAAGCAACGCCCCGCACTGCATATACATATATAAAATATATTTTAACACAAAAATCAAACCAAACAAATCTGCCTATATAAATAATTTAACTCACAAGAATCTGGGCGACAACATGAGGAAGGCCAATAAACTTGGTGGCGTAAAAGGAGATGCGATAAGCAACATGGGCAATGAACAATTGCAAGATGAAGTATGGAAGAGATGCAGACAAGGAATTTTGGATAATACGTCTTGAATTCAAAATGCTGAAAGCTGAGGTTAAATTTCTGTTATAACATACTGTAAGTTCATAATCATTCTTTATAAATAAAGAAGTTTGCCTCGTCGAGATATTCATTTTTCTTGAGTTGAATAAAATCACCTCTGCATGAAATACAAACACGCTTTCATTTTGATCATAAAAATCTGCAGCCGTAAGTCATGAAAACCTACAGCTAGACGTCGTGTTTGTTTCTTAATTTGTATTATCTGTTCTTCTACTTTTCAAAAGAAATATGGTTTGTTCGTTTCTGATTATCAGTTGGAATCTGTATACACACACATACATATATGCGCTTATGGAGTTTTAAATGTTCGTCCAAATTATATTAATAAATTTATATTTTAAGTCCCATATGAAACCTCACTTACAATAAATATGATATCAATACGAAATTCCTGAGTGTAGCTTTATAACTAAAAAAATAATTTAATTAACCAATTATGTAGAACTGAAATTCATAAAAATAGTAAATTGTAAAATTCAATGTCAAAGATAAACAAGTTGTATTAATAATAATAATAATAATAATAATAATAATAAATCACAGCTAAATGTAGATTAGCCGTGTGTCTGAATCTGTTCTATGAATTGTTTATACATAATAAAATTCTCTAAGATAAATAGATTATGATAATATCATAGTAATTAAACCTAATCCTTTTAGATTATTTTTCCTATTGTAAGAAATATTATTGATTTATAACATAACTAGCCCTTCACACGTGCTGAATTTATTTTTAGAATCTCATATAATAACTTAATAAAATAAATTTAGGTGTGACAAAAATATATTGCAATTTCAGTTTTAGAGTTAATTACAAAATCATTTTTCATCTGAGTTGTGAATTCTTGCAGACAAATATTTTAGACGTGCTGATCTTTTCCTCTTCTCAAAAGCTGAGTATTAGCCGGCAACTTTTTATTTTTTATACATGGGTTGCTAATGAAACGAGTATGACCAGGAAATTTAATTAATTCAAAATTTCTAAACCATTAATTTTAATTTTACTAAAATTGAGACTTAAGTTTTCAAAATATTGATTATGAATATTACAATATAAATAAATAAATTCAAATCTTCTTTTCCAAAATTTTGAAATTGATTTTCATGTAACTTAATTATTTAAATTTAATACAACTGTTTGAATTTAATGAAATTAATAATTAAATTAAAATAAATGATAATATAATAAATTTTATAAATGCTTTAAAATGTGATTACCTCTATTATATATTTTAATTTAACATAATAAGTTCCTAAAAATATTTTGATATTATTATTTAAAATAACAAACTTTTTACTGTCAATTATAAATACTAAAGTAAATTAGAAGGATCTTAAGTTTACTGCACCTTAATTAGAACAAAGGGAAGAGAAGAGCAGCAAGTCAAATTTTGAGTTTTTGGGAAATAAATAATTGCGATATCAGGACTTAAACACATATGTAATGTCCACACCAACTTATCTGCCACAAAACAAGAGCAAAAAACCACATGCTATAATTACCGAAGGTGTTTCATATACCTTCCCATCACGTAGAGAGGAAGGTTGCTTTTTATAGGGATACGAACAGGAGCTTGTGTTGGTAGGAGTTTAGGGATCTCGTAACCTTGAATATTTGGCTTGGGATTGCTTAAACTATACTTAATATCGATGATAATGTTGTTGAGAAATTAATTTGGACTAATTCTAATGATGAGAATATGTTTATGAAGTCAACTTATTATTTTCTTACTTTTTCGAACGAGAGAACTCAAAAATAAAATTTGAAAAGTTTTTCGAATACCTTGAGGATGTTAAAAAATTTTTGGCTTCTCATGTCTAATCGTATAGTAATTAATATAAAGAGAAAGTAGAGTCTTATGATTGACAATGATAATTTGCCTTAGGTGTAGCAAGAGGAGAGAAGATGCATTGCACACCAATTGATATTGCCTTATTTATTAACATGTTTGATAAGATTTAATTGATATAAGTTTTATTAATGAGATTTTTTTATTTTTATTTTTTATGTGTAATTAGGTGTAATCTCTATAACAATGTCAGTAAGTAAGAGATTATACGTTAAATGATCGTTTTTTTTAACTACAACATGAATCATTTAGAAGAAGAGAAATGAATTTTTTCACAATGATGATCACCATACTTAGGTACTTGATAGTAACAATGTTATTCATATAATGTCAAAGTTCCAAGATGCTTATAGTAGAAAGAATCTATCTAGCAGGAGAGAGAGAGAAACTATTAGACATTATCTCTAGATTGGATGACTGGTACAAGCTTAAGACTGATGGCTCCGCTTAGAGTCTCCAAAACAATGCCACTACTGGTGGCTGGTACTAGCTTTATGAGTAATGTTGGTATTAGTACTAGCTTTATGACTAATATTGGTATTAGTGGTGATTGGACGCTTGAGCCCTTGGGGTCTTGGAAGACCTCAACATTGTTTGGACTTTGAGCATTAGGAAACTCATCATTAAGGTTGATTCCATGCACTTGTTTCAACACTTTTAGCATTGAAGTGTTCGATAGGCTTATCCTTGTATAATTCTTAATCAACTTCTTGTTATGTTTAACAAGCCTTGAGAGATTTAGTTTTCTCATATCCCTCACAAAGGCAACACCTGCGAAGACTAGCTTCCCTCGTTGGCCTACCACACCCCACTTGACATCACCTACTTGAAAGATACATTTATGAGTTTATAGAGATATCTCTTTTTATATGGTTGTCACATGGTTTAGGCCCGTTTCATTGGACACTCATTTTATTTTCTCTTTATTCTTCTTTCATTTGTAGGTTAAGTAGCTCAAACTAAAACATATTTACAAAACTTATATAGGTACGAGTATGAAAAATAGTACTAAAAATTAAACTTGGGACATTTTTACTATCTCTAAAATATAATTTTTTGGTAAACGATAATTTAAGAATAAAAAATAAAGAATTTAAAAATAGTAATAAACAACACTTGTAACAACCTCACGAACATAGTTACAAATCATATTCTAATGTTCAAACTTTAAAAAAAAACACACACACAAAATGCAATAGTCTATTTGATCATACTCAATATTTTGTAAACAAAACCACATAATAATGTAATTTGAATTAGATAAACATTAAGAACTCAAACAATAATCTATTATATCGACATAAAACTTAATATTCTGCTTGAAAGTATTTAATAAATAATTTGAGTATATAGTATATTATTTAATATATTTTTTAGTTTTAATAATTATTACTCATTTAATTTTATTAATTCTTAAACTATTGTATAATTTAAATAAATTCGTTGAATGTTGTTAAAGGCTAAACCCTTAAAAAAATATAATGAGCTTAGTTTTTCTTTAAAACTATATAACTTGAAATTTTTAACATCTAATTTCCATATTTAATGTATTATTTGATATTTTTATATATTTTCTAATCTTAACCGTTATTGTTCATGTAATTTAAATAATTCCTTATTAATTTGTTGCATGTAATCTTTTAATTTATAATTTTTAAATTAAAGGATTAAACTATCTAATTACTATTTAACTAGTAAATTAACAAATTAATTGCTAATATGATACTTTTTCTTTGACAGCTAATTCAAAATTAGTCAAATTTTAATAACAATGACCTAAAATATATAGCGGGACAAAATAGGAAAGTGCTTTATGCTAATTTCCTAAATTTTACTCCTTGTGAAAATTATTGTAAATGAAAAGACCAACCAAAATAAGATGTCTAAGAACATATTAATTTTTTAAAAATTGTTAATTATTTCATAAACAAAATAAATTATCAGATTTATATTGTAATTTTAATTTTAGTAGAGCACTTAATAATTGCTCGCCAAAAACCGAAAACCCTTCTTTCTGCCTTGCCTTCCGATTGGTGCTCTTCTTCTTCTGGCTCTTCCATGGTTGCATCCCCTACTTACTCTCGCAATCAATTTAGCAAATAAAAACAGAAAATCCGAATAGAAAAGCTTTTCCTTCGATCCAGAGACGGGCTCTTCCAGCAATCGGAAAAAAAGAAACGGAAAATGTCTCGCCGGTGGCGTTGCCTCTCTCTCCTTAAACATCTGACCTCAACAACGGCGAGAAACACGTCCCGACCTGATCTCCAAACCCGATCCGTCACCTACATGCCCCGGCCGGGAGACGGAGCTCCACGTCCCGTCACTCTGATACCCGGCGACGGAATCGGGCCTCTGGTGACCAACGCGGTGGAGCAGGTGATGGAAGCGATGCATGCGCCGGTCTACTTCGAGAAGTACGAGGTGCACGGGGATATGAAGCGCGTGCCGGAAGAGGTTATCGAGTCAATACGCAAGAATAAGGTGTGCCTCAAGGGCGGTCTGAAGACGCCGGTGGGTGGCGGAGTGAGTTCGCTAAACATGCAGCTGAGGAAGGAGCTGGACTTGTACGCCTCCCTTGTCAACTGCTTTAACTTGCCTGGTTTGCCCACGCGCCATGAGAACGTGGATATTGTGGTGATCAGAGAGAACACGGAAGGGGAGTACTCTGGGCTTGAGCACGAGGTCGTTCCCGGCGTTGTCGAGAGCCTCAAGGTAATTACACCGATGGATTTGCTTGTATTTTCTTTTTCCGTATTTTGTTTTATTTTGGCTTATTTGGTTTCACTGGTGAATTATCTGGACAATAGGGTTTTTTGTGACTTTTGATCTGTGTTACATTGTTATAGAATACTTAGGATTGCTGTTAGTGATAGCTTTATTTGCTTTTTTGGATAAAAGTTAGTGATAACTTTATTCATTATGACAGGTAAATGAGCTGAAATTTTTTTTCCACTGCTGCTGTTTACTGGTGTAGTGTGTTGCTCTTAGCACCTAGGCTGCAGATTGACAAAAGTTTTGTATTTTTCTGGTGATACTATCGTGTAAGTGAGAGGAGGAGCTTAACTTTTTCTTCTTAATTATAGGTTTCCAGTGTTAAGGTTGGGTTCCACTAAATGAGTTACCGCTCACATATGATGCTGCTTGTCCCCTGCTTCGCGGGTGATTTGCACTTGATTTGATTCCACCAAGCTAAGTTGTTTGTGCAAATCTATGTGTGATCTTTGTATTGTGAGTATAGCACCAAATTTTCGGAAAGTCAATGTTGGCATGGTGATGAGCAGTAGGGAATTTTAGTCACTTATTGTTTGGAAGAATCTTTGTGTTGTGAATTACCATGCTACCTGATTTGCATTTTGGAAGAACTTATTGTTTGTAGAAGGTTTGCTAAGAAGAGAAAATAAAAGCGTTGATTTACTTATCTAAACTAACAAGGTATTTGAGTGGTTCTAGAAGCTAGGTAAGAATCAAGAGGGTCTCTCCTTGATTCTAATTTGTCTTAAGTCTTAGAAAATTTAAATACTTGTCTAAGTAAATGAGAGTGAGCTGTTATGGCTGCTTGTGCTATAAAGAGGTCGGTCGGATGAGCATCCTATGTTGTCTGGCCCTTTATTTCTATTGCCACGCCTGTGCCAGACTTGATGCGACATTAATTTGGTATGGGATTGGTCTACAATGGCTGTGCATGTTGAGCACTTGATGATATAAAACTAGAGGTTATGATATATGATAATGTGAGAACAATGATAACAATCTTACTGCTTGTTTACGAGTCTATTTTGAGGGTAAATGTACTAATGAAATCTTATTTTGCAGTGAAAAGTTAATCCAAACTCCTGTCTTGAGTTCATAATTGTATTAGTTTTATTATTTTTCATATTAAATGAATCCAAATACTAATGTCCAGTTTGTGACTTGAGTAGGTCCTCTTATCTTTGGCACAAAGGAGTTAGACACTTGTACCTGAGCCCTGTTAAAAGAGTGTGCACTTAGTTTAAGTCATCATAAAGTGAGAATTTTACCATTTCTTATTCTTTGTAATTTGGTCAAGAGTTATTTTGATCCAAGTGAAGTATGATCCAGCTGTAATTTTATATTGTTGAAGGCAATCATACTTGGAAGAGAAGGTATCTCTCCTCATAAGTAAAGAGATTCTCTAAGCTCTAACTAATGTAAGATGAAAAATTTTTGCACGCCAACATGGGTTCTTTAAACAGAAAAACAAAGATCAGATTAGTAGTGCTTATAGCAAATAATTTGTTAAATTTTTTTATATTGTGTTCTCTGTCTGTTAGCTTCTCATCTTACCATTTTGCTAGGTGATTACAAAGTTCTGTTCAGAACGTATTGCAAAATATGCCTTTGAGTATGCATACCTGAACAACAGAAAGAAAGTTACAGCTGTGCACAAAGCAAACATCATGAAACTGGCAGATGGTTTGTTTTTGGAATCTTGCCGAGAGGTTGCTACAAAATATCCAAGTATCAAATACAGTGAGATTATTGTAGATAACTGCTGCATGCAACTTGTTTCCAAACCAGAGCAATTTGATGTCATGGTATGTGGTGTTTGATAATCTTATTGATTCTTATCTAAAGACTAGCAAGTCCATCTCTCATTGATGCTTATCTTCCATTTTGCTGGATATTCAGACACATCTTCTTCTTGGGTTCTGATGGTTCAAAGCTGAATTTAACATGGTCAAGAAGTTGCTTTTCTTGAATTGAACTAAATAAATACAAATTCGACTCTATGGAACTTTTCAATGGGATTTTTTAATGTTCTATGCACAGTTACCAGGTATGCTGGCCTGCCCAATCACGATCTGTGTTCGGATTGCATTTCATTTGTGGCCATGGATTGTGGGCAGATTTGGATTCCCAAAAGTGGGCATGGCTTTCTCATTGTAGATTCATTGAGAACATCAATAGCTTAGATAATATAATTTTGTTATTAATGGAGGAGTAAATCAAGGGACTAGCAATACTCAGTACTGGGTTTGATTTTTCGTGGCCATTCTTTTTGCCAATTAATTAAGGATCCATCTGCATATTTACTTGTTTTGGATCCAAAATAACTTTAAGAGATGTAAGACAAGTAGGTTTTACACCCATTTATCAGGCTTGCATAGAAGTAGACAACATTTAGGTGTAAATATAAAAGAATAAGGGAAAGGAATTAAAAAAACCTGAAATTAAGATCAAGACATATAAGGTAGACATGTTATAATAGGTAGCTAGAGAAAACAAGAAGTTGTTTAACTAAAAACATCTTCTTCTGAAATAAAAAGTATAGAGTATTATTGATCATAGCACCAAGGGGGTGCCACCCATGTAAAAAAAAGCATCGATCAACCTCATGTGCATATAAATTCTTCTAAAAGCCCATGATCTCATGCCAAATAGCCGTTGGATATCTCTTTATTCTACCATCCTTAAGTTCCAAGTCTGTATAACTTCTCCTCCTCTTATGATCACCCACCCTATGAGAAAGGTGTCATTTTAACTTGTAGACTGAGGGATGGGGTGTGCAAAGGAGATCTGCAAAAGCAAAACACCAAATACTCTTTTGTGTCTTGACTTCCAAATGATAAAAAACATGGCTAAGGAGATAAGGGACCCAAAGTTCTTCCTTGGTAGACCCACTCTGATGTTTTCTAAAGCCCCCAGTTTCTCCACCATGGAGAATGGACCCACCAAGCACTCAATTAATGCTGAGAAGATTGAGAGCTGAGTCCTGAAGTTTTGTCGCTTGAGGAGGATCCTTCTGTTTAAACAAAGAAAGCAAACGTTAACTAGAACTCTGCCTCTTTCATCAAGTTGTTGAAGGTGACGATCCTCCACTCGTATTCACAAGTAAAAAGAGAAGGAAACACAACTTGGGAAGAAGCTTTGGTTTACAAGTCTACTTTCTAGGAGAGCAGTCCATAATATGATTCAGGGCTAAGATGTGGTTATAAAGACTTCATGGAGGAGAGCTACTCTTGCTGAGCTTCCACGCTTGCCTATCGACGTCATTGGGATGAACTCTACAAGCATCCAGGTAGCCACCAGAGCAGCAAAACCATCATTGAGATATGGAAGGAGAATGTTCAATGGGTTGCGTGGCATATGCCAGCACAGAGTCCAACCATAGATGTTGAATGCAGGGATGCCACTTAGCAAACCCATGAAGGTTTACAGAAGAGGTTGCTAGGGAAATTTTAGTGCAGAGTACAGGAGACCAGGTTGGCGTACTTAGTCTTAATGCATTTTTATTAGTGAATTGTTACTTATTGAGTAATCTGAGATTACTTGATGAACGGTATTGCCATTAGTTTTGTCCTTTTTGTTCTTGTGAATTTCTGTTGTAATCTAGGGAGGGAGAGAGGTAGAA
Organism: Carica papaya; assembly: GCF_054855325.1. NCBI lineage: Eukaryota > Viridiplantae > Streptophyta > Magnoliopsida > Brassicales > Caricaceae > Carica > Carica papaya. The sequence goes on along the minus strand of NC_142314.1, from coordinate 8,887,258 downwards.
GATGGGTGTAAGCCAGATTACGCACCCTTATGCAAATTTTTTCGAAGAAAAATATCAAATCTCAATCAGAAATCCCTCTGAGGAACTCTCTTGAACTCTAATTCTTCCTCTTACTCTTTCTAATTTCCTCTCTCATCTCTCTCACCTGAATCGATGATATTCTCACTGAACCCTGATCCAGTGTTGTCAGAGTTAATGTCTAAAGCTCCTGACACCATACAGCTCAAAGCAATCCTGACTGAAGCCATCCTTAAAGTATTGCAATCTTGATCGTGCGAGGAAATAGACTTCAGGGCCTCAGGCTGATAAGTAAGGTTGATCTGAATATCAAGTTTATGTAAGGAAAGGTTTGACTAACCTGGTGATTGAATTAGCTTGGCTTGTTGCATTCCTAAATCTCCATCTTCAAAACCTTTTGCCTACTTTTCATTTATCATGCTTGTCCAACTGATATGCTGATTCATTACTATTCAATAGTTTATTATGTTTTCTCTAAAAAAAAAAAACTATGCAACAGTTGCTATTGCTGTGGTGCTTCAGAGGATCCATGTTTGTGATATATGATCATTCTTTAAAATGGTTGTCAACCAACAGCTGTGCATGTCCCCTTTATCTGTGGCTATGAATGGCTGTTGAAAATAAGACTAATAAGTCAAGATGAGAAGAGTTTACTGTTGCTGAGGATAATTCTGAACAATTAGCTAAAATTGTATATGCAGAAACTTCCACATCCTTATTGTTTTTTTTTTTCCTTAAATTGCATCTTATTTTCTTTATCTAATTTGTGCTTGGATAATTCGATAAGTACTTAGATACTGTTACTTTTTCTCTTGATAAAAAGTTCTTTTATATTTTCTAGGTTACTCCTAATCTGTATGGTAATCTTGTTGCGAACACTGCTGCTGGTATTGCTGGAGGGACTGGTGTCATGCCTGGAGGTAGCTCCCTATTTCTATAAGCATTTTCCTTACCCTTTTTAGCCTCTTCATATCAACTTGACATTTTTTTTTTTTGAAATAAAAGAAGAATAGAATTAAAAGGTTCCAAGAGGGTACCGCCCATTTACAAAATGATGTTACATATTAATTAGCATATCAACAACCACTCCAATATCTTTTAAGGATAGTAAATTGTGACCTAAGAGTATGGAGGCAAAATGGTGTAACTATCTTACAAGAGTATTTTCTGTACTTTCAAAAGTACGGTTGTTTCTTTCTTTCCACAAAATCCAAAAAATAGTGAAGGGAATAAGGCAAGCAGTTTTGTTATAAGATAATAGACCTTCCCATGCCAAAAGCTCTCTATAAATAGAACCCGCCATTACCCAATTAATACCTATCAAGCTGTAAATCATAGACCATAAATCTGTAGAGAAAGGGCACCATAACAGAATATGGTTGCAGCTTTCAGCATTTGCTTTTGCAGAGAAACACCGGTTGACCAAAGTTCTACCTCTTTTCATCAAGTTATCCAAAGTTAGAATTTTCTCCTTAGCTGTTTCCCATGAAAAGAAAGTAATCCTGGGGAGAGCATTTGTTTTCCATATAGATTTAAATGGAAATGGAAATTGTTGTGCAGATATATATATCTGCAATCTTTTTGTAGAAAGAATTAATGGAGAACATGCTATTCTTACACAGTTTCCAGATGAGGGTGTTGAGCATCTGAACTTGTCTTTTGGTAACTGCAGGCAATGTTGGAGCTGACCATGCCATTTTCGAGCAAGGTGCCTCGGCAGGGAATGTAGGAAAGGAAAAGATATTGGAACAAAAAAATGCAAACCCTGTGGCTTTGCTTCTCTCATCGGCCATGATGCTAAGGCATCTCCAGTTCCCTTCCTTTGCTGATCGACTTGAGACTGCTGTTAAGACTGTAATTTTGGAGAGTAAGTATCGGACCAAAGATCTCGGTGGTACTAGCACCACACAGGAGGTTGTCGATGCTGTCATTGCTAACCTGGACTGAGAATTCTTGGAAGAATTCTTATTTAATGGGGAAGCGCGTCTGCTAAAAATTTAGTTCCTTCCTTCTATACCAGTAAGGGTTTGTTTTCCGGCCGAGTTGTCAGTAATGGTGATATTCTTTTGAAATAATTTTTGAGATAATTGTATGACACAGAACTTGTTGCAATAAGAAGCAACTTGTCTTCACAACAAGTTTATTTTGAAGTTGCCATTTTTCTTCTTTAAAGAAGAGCACACTTGTGGTTGGACTAAAATTTTCTTTTTCTTATTCGGTGTTGGACTAACTAGGAAATTAATTTAGGATTCTTTTCATTTATTTTTACAGATGATTCCACTTAATTTTACCACAAAAATTATGTCTTTGTGAAATAAATTACTTTTAAAATAAGTGAGAGCACACTTTGATTATTTGAATTGTTAAAAGAATGTAAAACAAAGTATTTCAAATTCTATTACTATTTATATTTTATTTTACATTATCTGAGTAGAATGGATTAAAAATCCTACGTATCTTATAACAAATTATTATTTTCTGAAGAATTAAATATACAGACCATATCTCAGCGCGTTTCCTTTTTCAGGTGAGTCGAAGTCTCAAATCATAATGCAAGTAATTTCAATTTATTTCTGAGGTTGTAATTTCTTTGCCTGGCGTTATTAGAGGTTTTCCCGGGACATTCTCTCCAGAGAGGGAAGGGAGTTGCTTTGAGTCTTGGCCAGCGTCTGTTTCAACAATTCCTGCACCGCCATCTGCTTTGGGTGATCAGCCTGTCATCTGTCAAGGAGTTCCCTCCTCGAGTAAACCGAGGGTCTTGCAACCCGCACAGCATTCGCAAAAATCACACTCTAGTTCCACCGTGCCTCGCTGCCATCACCAATTTCAGCTTATTTCGGCAAATTTTAGGGCAGCCGATGGCATGCCTTGCTTAGGACACTCCAGTTTCCTTCTTTTGCAGAAATTTGCTGCTGTCTGCCGATGAAGCGCGACTTCCTTCCGGGGAGAGAGGCACCGTGATGTTTCGGACACAAATTTTGCCAGTTCTGAAACAGCCAAATTTAGTCAACTCTGCCACAGTTGACTTCAAAAATCATCAATAGTCGAGTTCCACCTGGCTACAGCACCGAAACCCACCCATGCTTCGTTCCGGAACTAGCAGCTTCAGTGCGTTTTGGCTCTATGGGTAAATTTTTCAATGCATTCGAGGTCGGGTCTCACTCAGATAAGTTCCATTTGTTGGAAAATTTGTTCCATTCTTATTGTGTTTTGAGCCAAAGTGCAAAGTTGAATCGTTTAAACTGCATATTTGTAGTCTCCCAAGTTCGGTGAAATGGAGAAATTTCTGACTTTGAATTCTCTTGCATATATATTTAGTTACGCGAGTTATATATATATATATATATATATATATATGTTTTATCTCATCATTTTAGGTTAAGTATGTGTATTCATACCATATGTTTTGGGGTCGTTGGGAACAATCCCTTAAGTGTCCAGTTCTTAAATTAATGTAATACTATGACAATAAGGCGGTATGAACTTGGTAGAACCATGAATGTTAACCTCAAACATGCATATGGAGTTATACGAGGGATAAACAAAGTTTGTGCTAAAGTTGCAAAGATATTAAAAATTAAACAATAGCATTTCGTGAAAGTGAATTCTGATTAACTTGCTATATTATTACCTATAGCTTGGAGAAAGAGGCTAAAGGGTAGGAGTTAGAGAGGGTTCTTTGCTGATTTTTTTGAACCTTATGGTCCCATGGACTATGTCTCCTCCTAACATGAAAAACTGCTACTGCTGTAACCATTATACGAAATTGCTTGTGGGAATTTAATTATCCAAAGTCAAAGCTGTTTTCATCTCTCTTTAGTGGGTTTCTTTTTTCTTATTAAGGCCATAGTTTCTGCCGCACAGCTGGTTTTGGGATGTTTGGATCAACCACAATTGGGTTAAGCTGAATAAAAATTTAGAATCCAAAGTATCAGATGTTAACTAAACATTAGAAAGAAAGGATTCTTTTGTGTGCATGTGTTATTCCTTTTGATTGTTGAGCCACAAGGATATTTATTACTTGATACATGATCGTTTTGGAAGTATGGAATTTATAGTTCAAAAGTAGCTTGAATGAATTTTCTGAAATATAATTAGTATATGATGATTTCGTAAGTTTAGTTGTTCAATTTGTGCATACACGGCTTTTAGATTTTTAAGATACTTAGACCGTGTAGGTAGTTGCGATTTTTCTCTTCATTTCTCACCCACTTCACAGATCTTTTACCACAAATCTTTGTTCCAATAACTTCTAGATTATTCCATTATGTTTTACATTGCAATATTTGTTAAGATATAGTTTTTGTGATATATGTTTGAAATGCGTATTACTACTTTATCCGTATTTTATGATGCTTCCGATTATTTTTTATATTTAATATAATATTTTTTTTATTATTATATAACAAAATAAATAATTTATTTAAATATATAAATATATCATACTATTAATTCAAACAAAAACAGTTTTACTACTTAGATATTAATAGATCATCGTTCAGATATGATTAAATTTGAACGTTAATGAATCATTATAAAAATTATCTAAACATAAGCAGGGAGGGTTCAGGAGTTCTCTGAGGCATGAGAATCCCGGATTTTATGAACTATTTTGATCTTTCCTACGGTGTCTCTACGTCAATTGTTGGGAATCCAGTTCTGTCCAGATGAGAAATGATTTTTCTTTTTCCAGAGACCAAACAAAATATGCAGACGACGAATGTATTCTCCTTGTCAAAATCAGGGGAAATGGTCCAAAAGACTCTTTTAATTTTATTTGAAATTTAGGGAACATGTGTAATAATTAGTGGTTTATTTTGTACAAGAGGGTGTTTTTGCTGTCACTCTCAGATTGAAGAATCATTTTAGAAAATAAAAACATATTATAGATAGATAGGAAAACACATGCACCTTTTTTTAAGGTTTTAAAAAAAAAAAAAAAACAAAACAAAAGGCTTTGGAATCGCCTAATTTTGACTTTGACCAAGAAAATTATTGACCCTAATAATTCAAATAATAATTGTATAGAAAAAGTATTATGTCAGGGCCATCAAAGATTAGGATTTGAATAAAATTAAATATGTAGTTGTACGAAAGATTTTTACAGTTTTTTTTTTTTTTAAATTATAGAAATAGAAACGAAATTAAATGTATAATAAAATTAATATAATAATGCATGAAATATATTAATTATTATTAATTTGTTTCAATTTGAACCCATCAAATTCAATCATTTGATTCAGGGTGCATCGGTTTGAGTTGGTAGAAGAGCATTCAAGGAACGAGATTGGATCGGAATTTGCTGATCATAACTTACTGGAACTTTACATGCTTCTTGTGTTTTAAGTCTCTATTGATATATATATATATATATTTTTTATTTTTATAATAATAAATTTTTATTTGATATATAAACATTTAATAAATATAATTATGTTTAGACTAATAAACATAATTAAAATATTATTATATGTTAATAATATTTATATTTTTAAGTCTTTATTTATAACGATTTCGTAAATCTAAAACGAAATATATAATAATTTAAGTGCGGAAGCGAAATAAAAAGTTAAAGTTTACATCCCTTACACAATAATTTAAAAGTACAGAACAAACATCACGGAATTAATTCTCTGAAAGAAACACGAGAAATAAGAAAGGTAAAGGAAAATATAAAGTATCTATCATCTACTAACAATCTTCTTACAGATCGGGCTCGGGAACCAACTCCTCTTGATCTGAAATAGTTAAATAAAGGGTGAACTACACTAATCTAGTAAGGACATCACACTATATCACCGGCACAGAAGTAGAGGTTGGTAAAAAATCAAAAACAACCAATAGAGCATTAGATTTAAACCAATACATTTATTTAAAATAAAACAATTTACTCTTTTATTTACCATTGAGAAATTTATGAAAATAAATTATAAAAACAATAATATCATACAGGTCATAACTTCATGCACGATCAGCAATATAGAACGTATTATAAATTCACATTTATTAATAATAAACTAAATCATCACCGTATCTCGTTTCACCATCCTACTAGTATCCATGGGGATTCATAGGAGTGTCTCCGCTGCACGTGAACCATTTTCCTTAACAGTCTTAATTACCTAGCTGACCCTATACCCCCTCCGGTATGAGTGCCAAAACATTAAACCTCAATACTCCGTCCGATATGAGGGTGAAGTGGGTCGTCCCCATACCCCGTCCGGTATGAGCACAAAATTACCTAGTCTCCATATCCCGTCTGGTATGGTAGGGTTTCCTATAAACCTGGTCCGTTCACCATCTCCTAGGATATCTAGTGAGACTGTCTTCTTATCTATTTATTATATAACACCCTTTCTTATTTTTTCTTAGTCTCCGTTACCAAATAAAACATAATTACATAAATAAATAATCATGCATCCGGCAATGCAATCATATCTTAGATCCCAAAATTAAACAGTGATCAAGTAAGACAATAATACATGCATTTAAACCATAAAATAGATAAACCAGAAACCATCATGCCCTTAGACTGCAAGATCAATCAACAGAAATCAACCAAGAGTGATGTCCGGTTTGGGCTCCATTAGCAATCCATAATTACTTATGCACATCTATTTAATTTGTACAAAATATAGTATTATCATTTATTCAAACTTCAATTTCATGATAGGAAATAGGGTGAGGGGTCCTTACTTGATTTGACATCAAAAAGTTAAATAGTTTACTACGCCTACGGGTGGTCCCTGGGTTCCTTAAATTTTTATTCGAGAACTGAAATGCGCTTACGGTACCTAGATATGTCCCAAATTAACCCAAAAATCAGTCTCAGGGCCTACTCAGCTAATTTTTAAAATTCAGCAATGGCGATCCGCCTCGGGTTAGCCGTTTTCAACCGAATTCAGCCAAATTTGCATCAGTTCCTGCGAGAAAACACACTTAGAGCCATCGGTTGGCCGAAATAATGTAGAAAATCGAAACTCACCGGCGACGGAGATCTCCAGTGCAGCAACTCCTCCGACTCACGTTGCGGTTGGGTGTTTTGCTCCGGTCAACCTGTAGAGAAGGGAACGGTGATCACAACAGTAGAAAAATCACATCGAACGGGAATCGGGAAAGGCCTCATCAGAGGCATTTTTTAAAATACTCCACGGCACCACTGCTGGGCTTTGGCAGTGTTTTTCGTCCAATCGGTTGGTCTTTTTGCTTCGATTTGGTTATGAGTGTGTTTAAAATTAAATTCTGAGCAAAGGGTAAAATTTTTACTTCGTTTGGCGGTCAAAAATTGCTCCGGTGCGGCGGCGGGTGGCTGCGGTCGGCTCCCCGACAGATGGGTTGTCTTCTCCGACGAGGGGTTCTGGCGGCTAGGGTATGGTAGGGTTTCCTATAAACCTAGTCCGTTCACCATCTCCTAGGATATCTAGTGAGACTGTCTTCTTATCTATTTATTATATAACACCCTTTCTTATTTTTTCTTAGTCTCCGTTACCAAATAAAACATAATTACATAAATAAATAATCATGCATCCGGCAATGCAATCATATCTTAGATCCCAAAATTAAACAGTGATCAAGTAAGACAATAATACATGCATTTAAACCATAAAATAGATAAACCAGAAACCATCATGCCCTTAGACTGCAAGATCAATCAACAGAAATCAACCAAGAGTGATGTCCGGTTTGGGCTCCATTAGCAATCCATAATTACTTATGCACATCTATTTAATTTGTACAAAATATAGTATTATCATTTATTCAAACTTCAATTTCATGATAGGAAATAGGGTGAGGGGTCCTTACTTGATTTGACATCAAAAAGTTAAATAGTTTACTACGCCTACGGGTGGTCCCTGGGTTCCCTAAATTTTTATTCGAGAACTAAAATGCGCTTACGGTACCTACAAATGTCTCAAATTAACCCAAAAATCAGTCTCAGGGCCTACTCAGCTAATTTTTAAAATTCAGCAATGGCGATCCGCCTCGGGTTAGCCGTTTTCAACCGAATTCAGCCAAATTTGCATCAGTTCCTGCGAGAAAACACACTTAGAGCCATCGGTTGGCCGAAATAATGTAGAAAATCGAAACTCACCGGCGACGGAGATCTCCAGTGCAGCAACTCCTCCGACTCACGTTGCGGTTGGGTGTTTTGCTCCGGTTAACCTGTAGAGAAGGGAACGGTGATCACAACAGTAGAAAAATCACATCGAACGGGAATCGGAAAAGGCCTCATCAGAGGCATTTTTCAAAATACTCCACGGCACCACTGCTGGGCTTTGGCAGTGTTTTTCGTCCAATCGGTTGGTCTTTTTGCTTCGATTTGGTTATGAGTGTGTTTAAAATTAAATTCTGAGCAAAGGGTAAAATTTTTACTTCGTTTGGCGGTCAAAAATTGCTCCGGTGCGGCGGCGGGTGGCTGCGGTCGGCTCCCCGACAGATGGGTTGTCTTCTCCGACGAGGGGTTCTGGCGGCTAGGGTTAAGGTTTAGGTGCGGATGGGGTTATTTATACCCATCCATTTTTTATCTGGGCTGTCCATCGTCTTTGATCTGGACCGTCCAATTGGGATTAAATAGGGAGTGAATCTGGACCGTTTATCGCGATTCAATCTGGACCGTCCGTGTGCGATTCAATTTGGGTTGTCTATGCACGATTCAATTTGGGCCGTCCGTGCACGATTTTAATCTGAGCCGTTCATGCGTCGGGAACGGATCTTAGTCGTTCGATCGTGCGTAAGTGGATCGCCCACGTGGCCTCCCGCGTCAGTGCCTCTACCACCTAGCGTGTCCTGGTTGGTCAGGACTGCTGACCGGACATCTGACGTGGTGTAATTTTTTTAAATTATATTTTGACCCCCGATTTTTTATTTTTCTTTCAAAAATACTATCAGAACCTAAATTTTTACCTATTTTTTCCAAAATTGTTTTCAATTTATTCCTTAACTAATTTTTTACCCCTTTTTTCATTAAAATAAAATAAATTAAATTAAATTAAATTAATAAATAATTATATTTATTAAAAAAATAAAAAATAATGTTGGGTGTTACATATTTAATTTGTCTCTCACTCTCAATCGAACAGCTGGGGATACTGAGCTCTAAAGTCTGATTCTAGCTCCCTTATAGCCTCCTTTGGTGTGTGGTTCTGTCACACAACCTTCACAAATGAAATTTTTCGATTGCGGAATAATCTATTCTTTTGATCCACAATGCCGGCTGCTACTTCCTCGTAGGATAGATCCTCCTGGAGTGGAAGAAGCTCGTGGGCCAAGACAGGAGAGGAGTCTGGGTTGTACTTGTGTAGCATGGACACATGAAACACATTGTGGACCTTAGAAAGTTCTGGAGGCAATACTAGTCTATAGGTGGTGGTACCAATCCTGTCTAAGACTTCAAATAATCTAATAAATTGGGAGTTCAGTTTCTCCCTCCTACCGAATCTACTGATTCCCTTGAAAAGAGTGACCTTAAGGAACACTCGGTCGCCTTCTTCAAATTCTAAATCTCTTCTCTGGGTGTCCGCATAACTCTTCTATCTGCTCTGAGCCATTTGAATGTTCTTCCTAATCTTAACTATTTTGGATGTAGTCTCCTCTACCAGCTCTGAACCAAACAATTTTCTATCGCCCACTTCTTTCCAACAAATCGGCAATTTGTATGGGCGCCCATATAACGCCTCATACGGAGCCATGCCAATGCTCGCTTGGTAGCTGTTGTTGTAGGCGAACTCTATCAGGGATAGATGGTTGTCCCAAAGGCCCCCGGAGTCAAGGACACAAGCTCAAAGCATATCCTCAAGTGTATGGATTGTCCTTTCTGACTGTCCATCAGTCTTAGGGTGGAATGCAGTACTGAGGGACAATTTCTTTCCCATGGCTTGCTGAAAGCTACTCCAAAATCGAGAAGTGAACTTGGAGTCCCTATCGGACACCACTGTCACTAGGACTCCATGCAATCTAACTATTTTCTGGATATACATTCTTACTAACTTGTCTAAGGGATCAGTCATTCTGATGGCCAAGAAGTGAGAAAACTTGGTAAGCCGATCGACATTTACCCAGATGGCATCATGTCCTGAGCGTGCCTTAGGTAATCATGTCACGAAGTCCATAGTGATATATTCTCACTTCCATTCTGGGATCTGTAATGACTGAAGTAGCTCGGCTGGGCGCTGATGCTCTGTCTTGTCCTGCTGACATACCAAACACTTAGAAACAAAGTTAGTTATATCTCTTTTCATCTCGTTCTACCAAAATCGGGGTCGTATACTTTGGTAAATTTTAGTACTTCCGGGATGCATGACAAACTTTGAGGTATGGGCCTCTATCATGATGTCTTTTTTTAACTCACTGTCATCTGAAACACACACCCTGTCCTAGAATCGGAGCAACCCATCAGCGAAGACTCAGAATTCTGCATCTTTCTTGAGGGCTACTAGGGCGAGATCGGCTGAATGAGTTTCTCTTATTCTTTGGATTAACTCAGGCTAAACGGTCAGATGACCCAAACATGTGACTCTCCTCAAGTCCTGAAGTCAAACCTATTGTGTGGCCCCAATCTACCTGCATCTGAAACAATCAAATTGGCTAATATACATGCACTTTTTCTACTGAGTGCATCGGCTATCACGTTGCCCTTATCCGAATGATACAAGATGACACAATCATAGTCCTTAAGAAGTTCTATCCACCTTCTCTGACGCATGTTGAGATCTTTTTAAGTGCATATGTGTTTCAAACTCTTGTGATCGGTATAGATCTGAAAGGTCTCTCCATATAAATAATGGTGTCAAGTTTTCAAGTCGTGTATGATTGCGGCAAGCTCTAAGTCATGGGTGGGATAGTTTTTCTCATGACTCTTTAACTATCTGGACCCATAGGTTATGACATTCCTATGCTGCATTAAAACACAACCCAAACCTAGATAAGAGGCATTACTGTAAACTGTGTATCCCCCCGATCCACTCGGTAAGGCCAGCACAGGTGCAGTAGTCAGACACTTTTTTAGTTCTGAAAAACTTCTTTCACAGTCCTCATTCCACTCAAACTTGATATTCTTCTTTGTGAGCCGGGTCAGGGGAGCAGCTGGATTAGAAAATCCTTCAATAAACCTCTGGTAATAGCCCGTCATTCCCAGAAAGCTACGGATCTCTTTAACTGATGTCAATTTCTCCAAGCTGAGCACCGCTTCAACATTTTCAGGGTTCACTGATACTCCATCCTTTGATATAATATGTCCCAGAAAGGTGGTCTGCTCAAGCCAAAATTCACACTTACTCAACTTTGCATACAACTTCTTTCTTTTGAGAACCTAAAAAATCTGAGCTAGATGGTGAGCATGTTCCTCTCTACTTTTTAAATAAACCAGGATGTCATCGATGAACATGATAACAAATTAATCTAAGAATTACCTAAAGACCCTGTTCATCATATCCATGAAGATGGCTGAGACGTTGGTTAGCCCAAATGGCATGATCAGGAACTCATAATGTCCGTACCTAGTTCGAAAAGGTGTTTTGGGGATGTCTTCTGTCCTGATTTTCACCTGATGGTAACCTGAACGCAGATCTATTTTAGAGAAGACATGCGCACCCTGCAACTAATCGAAGATGTCATCAATCCTAGGAAGATGATACTTGTTCTTGATTGTGACTCTGTTCAATCCTCTGTAATCAATACATAGCCTCAACGTTTCATCTCTGTTTCTGGCAAAAGTGACTCTGGCATCCCAAGGGGACAGACTATGTATGATAAAACTACTGTCCTACAATTCAGTGATCTGTTTCCTCAGTTCTTCCATCTCAACGCGGCTCATGCAGTAAGGAACAATCGAAATAGGTTGGGTGTCCGGCTGTAGGTGTATGGTGAATTCGACTTTTCTGTCCACTGGCAGTCCGGGTAGTTCATCCGGAAACACATATGAGAAGTCTCAGACTACCGAAATCTCTTGAACATCATTCTCTTTCTTGGGTTTGCCTAGTTAGATAAAACAGTAGGGTTAAAGTACTCGACGAATAAGAAAACTTGTCATCAAGGAATAAGTACTAAATGATTTTATTAATTGGTAAATGGCTCCTCATTAGGAGGATTGAATATAACTTTCTTGCTAAAACAATCTACGGTGGCATGATACGCCACTAGCCAATTCATTGCTTAAATTACATCAAAATCCTCTGTGTCTAATTTTATTAGGTCCACACTCAATTTTCTATCTGCTATCTCTACGACACAAGCCCCGTAGACGACTTCTCCCAATAATATCATACTCCCAGCAGTAGACACAAACAACATAGAATTAAGTTTATCAGGTAATACATTAAATTTTGATGCAAAAACATGTGAAACAAATGAATACAATGCACTAGTATCAATCAAAACATGAGCAAGATAGTTACAGATAGTGTACATACTCTGTACCAGTTCGAGTTGGCTTCAGCATCCTGCTGGGTGAAGTTATAAGCCCTGCCCTAAATAGGAGATCTGCTATGATTCTGGTTCCTTGGGCACTCTTTCGTATAATGTTGGGCACTACCACATATGCGACAGATGTTGTTGAGGCGGTAGTAGGCCCGGTCCCCATGATCCCTGTCGCAGTGTTGACAGATCTTACCACGTCCTGCCACTGGAGCCTAAGGGGGAGCCTGGATCACCGGCTTGAGCCTCTTGTTCTGTTGGACAGACACAGTAGGTGCTGGTCTACGGGGTAGAACTGAGGGTCTGAGGTTCCATGCTACCTGAGGGGGAGCCTGGATCACCGGCTTGGGCCTCTTGTTCTATTGGACAGATGCAGTAGGTGCTAGTCTGCGGGGTGGAGCTGAGGGTCTGAGGTTCCCTGCTGCCTGAGGAAGGGTGTGAAAGCTCCTCTCCACCAGCTGTGCCTTGGCCAGAATGGCCAAATAAGTCCTGAGCTCCAGCACGAACCAATGCTGCCTGATCTTTGGGTGGAGGCCCCACTGGAACCTCCTAGCCTTCTTACCCTCATCCAACAACGTCTTAGAAGAGTATCGGCCAAACTCTAGGAACTTACGAGCATATTTTAACACAGTCATGTTCCCTTGGACTAACTGGATGAACTCCATCTCCTTTAGATGTCGGAGATGCTCTGGGAGGTACTCTGCATGAAAGGCTGCTAGGAACTATTTCCAAGTAACTGGAACAAGCAGGGTGGTCTATTTGAGTTCCCACATACGGTCTGCTTCTCCCACTAGCATGTAGGTAGTAAGGGTGACCTTCTGCTCATAAGTCACCCCTAGGGTCTTGAAGGCCTTCTCTGTCTTTGCCAACCAGTACTCGACACCTTTAAAAGAAGATCTCCTTACAAAAGTAGATGGGTTTAATATCTTATACCTCTCTATATAGCCTGAATCAATCGTGGGAGGAACGAGGTCCCGTGGAAAAGGGACTAGGCCAAGCTGAGGATAAACTGAGAGGCCCTGTGGTGGTACTTGCTGATACGGTGGGGAGACCGGATTGTACTGTGGCGGTACCGGCCTGTACTGTGGCTGGGGCACCAGATCATACTACGGTGGTGCCGGGTGGTACTGTGGAGGAGCAAGATTATACCGGGGTGGCTCGGGATCCTCTCGCTGTAGTGGTGGCTCAACTTGTGGTAGCGGGGGAGGGTCAGGTAGCTCCCTCCTCTCTTCTCGGCCCTGTTGGGCAGTAATGAGTCTCTCCAGCATCTCAAATATCCTGTCAACATTTTCCCTAAGCGAACCATCCCGAGCTGCTCGGTTTAGTGGGGGTCTTCCTCTCCTAATCTCTCAATACCTGCATTTTATAAGGAAGGATTGAGTGATAATTTATTAGTTTGGTGTTTCTCTAAGTATTATTGTGTAAGGGACGGGTTCGAGGAACACGGCTCTGATACCAACTGTAACAATCTCAGAAATCCAAAAGGAAATATATAATAATTTAAATGCGGAAGCAAAATAAAAGGTTACAGTTTATATCACTTACACAATAACTTAAAAGTATTAAACAAACATCACGGAATGAATTCTTTGAATGAAACACGAGAAATGAGAAAGGTAAAGGAAAATATAAAGTATCTAGCATCTACTCGCAATCTTCTTGCAGATCGGGCTCGGGAACCAGGTCCTCTTGATGTAAAATGGTTAAATAAGAGATGAGCTACACTAGTCTAGTAAGGATATCATATTATATCATCGGCACATAAGTAAAGGTTGGTAGAAAATCAAAAATAACCAATGGAGCATTAGATTTAAACCAATATATTTATTTAAAATAAACAATTTACCTTTTTACTTACCATTGGAGAATTTATGAAAACAAATTATAGAAGAAAAAATATCATACAGATCATAACTTCATGCACGATCAGCAACATAGAACATATCATAAATTCACATTTATTAACAATAAACTAAATCGTAACCATTTCTCGTTTCACCAGCCTACTAGTATCCATGGAGATCCATAGAGGTATCTCCGCTACACGTGAACCCTTTTCTTTAACAGTCTTAATTACCTAACCGACCCCATACCCCGTCCGGTATGAGCACCAAGACATTAAACTTCAATACCATGTTCGGTATGAGGGTGAAGTGGGTCGTCCCCATACCCCGTCCAGTATGAGACAACGTTCACAGTAGGATTCCCTATGAACCCGATCTGTTTACCATCTCCTAGGATATCTAGTGAGGCTGTCTTCTTATCTGTTTATTAGATCACACCCATTTCCTATTTTTTCTTAGTATCCGTTACCAAATCAAACATAATTACATAAACAAATAAACATGCATCGGTCAATTCAATCATACATGCACTTAAACCATAAAATAGATAAATCAGAAACCATCATGCCTTTAGACTGCAAGATCAATCAACAGAAATCAGCAGAGAACAATGTCCAGTTCGAGCTCCATTAGCAATCTATAATTAATTATGCACATCTATTTAATTTGTACAAAATACAGTATTATTATTTATTCAAACTTCAATTCCATGATAGTAAATAGGGTGAGGGGTCCTTACTTGATTTGACACCGAAAAGCTAAATGGTTTACTGCGCCTAGGGGCGGTCCCTGGGTTCCCTGAATTTTTTTTCGGAAACTAAAACGCACTTATGGTACCTACAAATGTTCCAAATTAACCCAAAAATCAATCCCAGGGCCTACTCGGCCAATTTCAAAAATTCGGCGATGGTGATCCGCCTTGGGTTGGCCGTTTTCAGTCGAATTCAGCCAAATTTGCATCAGTTCCTGCAATAAAACACACTTAAGCCCTCAATTGACCGAAAAAACGTAGAAAACTGAAACTCACCGACAGCTCCTCCGATTCACGTTGCGGTTGGGTGTTTTGCTCCGGTCAACCTGCAGAGAAGGAAATGTGATCACAACGGTAGAAAAATCACATCGAACGGAAATCGAGAAATGCCTCATCGGAGGCGTTTTTCGAAATACCCCGCGGCGGCGCCACCGGGCTTTACCAACATTTTTCGGCCAATCGGTCAGTCCTTTTGCTCTAATTTGGTCATGAGTATGTTTAAAATTAAATTATGAGCAAAGGGTAAAATTTATATCTCGTTTGGCGATCGAAAATTGTTACGGTGTGGCGGCGGGTGGCGGCGGTCGGCTCTCCGGCGGCTGAGTTGTCTTCTCCGATGAGGGTTTGGGTTTGGGTGCGAATGGGGTTATTTATACTCATCCGCTTTTGATCTAAACCGTCCGATTGCGATTAAATAGAGAATGAATCTAGATCGTTCATCGCGATTCAATCTGGGTCGTCCGTGCGCGATTCAATCTGGGCTGTCCGTGCGTGATTCAATCTGGGTCGTCCATGCGTGATTTCAATCTAGGTCGTCCGTGCACGCGGGAACGGACCTCAGCCGTCCGATTGCGCGCTCGCGGATCGCCCACGTGGCTTCCCCCTGCGTCTCTGCCACCTAGCGCGTCTCGGTTGGTCGAAGCTGCTGACCGGGCGTTTGACGTGGCACAATTTTTTTAAATTGCGTTTTGATCCCGGTTTCTGATTTTTCTTTTAAAAATATTCCCAAAATCTAAATTTTCACCCATTTTTTTCAAAATTATTTTCAATTTAATCCTTAACTAATTTTTTACTCTTTTTTTCATTAAAATAAATTAAATTAAATTAATAAATAATTATATTGATAAAAATAATAAAATAATAATAATAATGTTGGGTTACATTATTAATATAAATATAATTATATTTATATTAATATAATAAAATAATTACGTGAATTAATATTTATAATTCCCATTGTGGGTTCCGGAACCATGCCATTCCTCTTTAAATTTGACGTAGGATGAATTATTTGAAATATATATATTTTATACATATATTTTTTTCATCAATTTTTCGTATGTATTTAAAGCTATATAATCTTGTTGCTGCTGCCATGAAATCACTTCAAAGCTATGGTACTAGTGATCTGAAAAAGAAAAAAAGTAAGGCAAGATTCAACAGTAAGATTCTCTCCCAAGTTCAAAATCCATACCGCCATTAATGGAGAAACAGATTGCCATTATTGGAGCTGGTCTGAGTGGTCTTCTCGCCTGCAAGTACATGCTCTCCAAGGGTCTGCAACCCGTTGTCTTTGAGTCTCGAACCGCCGTTGGAGGAGCCTGGATCAAGACCATACAGACGACGGAGCTCCAGACCCCCAAATCAATCTACCAATTCTCAGATTTTCCATGGCCGAGTTCAGTGCCAGAAGATTTTCCTGATCATGATAAAGTTCTTGACTATTAAATCCTACGCGGAGCATTTTGACTTAATCAAGCACATCAAGTTCAATTCCAGAGTTGTGGGAATTGAATATTTAGGGAGTTTCTAGCAGTGAAGACGTCCAGAAATGGAGTTTATGGGGTGGCAATGGTGAGGGATTTGGCTTGGGAGGAAAATGGCAGGTAGTGGTGGAGCACAACCATTGCGTTGCTGATGAGACTAAGGTACACTTAATAAGCCACTTCAAATAAATTTATCTCCTTATATGAACTTTAGATATATTTAGAAATAAGATAAAATTCATTTAAAAATTTATACAAACTTCAATCAGAAAATCTAAAACATATTCTTTTGATTTCATGTAAAAATAAAGAGAAAGTTGCATGCAAAAATAAGAGAAGTTACATGCAAAGGTCTCCAAAAATATTTGCAAGTAATTACATATATTAATTCAAGAGCTTATTTAACGTGAAAAATCCAAGATTAATTGAAACTAGTTTCTGAACGGAACTCATAATCTCATGCAAGAAAGCTTTAATTTCTTCTTTTGTTTGGGTGAGTAAAGAAACGTACTAAAATTTTTCTAATGCAAAGAAAATATCTTTTTGATCCCACATAGCTTCTCAATATTGGAAAGCATGACCAGAGAAGTAAAAATTGCAGATTTACGAAGTGAATTTTGTAATTCTTTGTGTGGGGAGATTTAGTGATGTGCCAAATATTCCAGAATTCCCACCTGGAAAGGGACCAGAAACGTTTCATGGAAAGGTCATACACTCCATAGACTACACTGAAATGGAGTATGAAACTGCTGCTAAATTTGTTGAAGGAAAGCGAATTGCCATTGTTGGCTTCCAGAAATCTGCACCGGACATGGCAATGGAGGTCTCAGCGGTTAATGGTACGCGCAAATTCACCTTCTACAATTTTTCGTCATGTTAATCGTAATAACTCCGTAAAAATTGAATCTGGGTATTAAGGAATTCTTCATATAGCTATCAATCTCTCAATAGATTGTAACTTCCATCCATCCATTTGCTGGGAAGCAAAATCCGTGGACAATGCTATACAGAAGTGAGCAATAGAGTATCCCTGATTATCTTCCATGGGGTTTACCTTTAGCATATTTGTATTTGACCCAGTTCTCTGAGCTTTTGGTACACAAACCAGGTGAAGGCTTCTTGCTCAGTCTCTTGGCTTCAATTCTTTCACCTGTGAGATGGGCACTCTCAAAATTTGTTGAAACACATATTAAAAGGAAGCTTCCTTTGGAAAAATTCGTAATGGTACCAGAATACAGTTTCTTTACTCAAATCAATACATGTATCGTATCAACAGTGCCTGAAAAATTCTATGAAAAAGTTGAAGAGGGAAGCATCATAATAAAAAAAGCTCCAAGCTTTAGTTTCTGTAAAGAGGGAATTATGGTTGATGGTAAAACCAAAACTCTTGAGACGGATTTGGTCATATTTGCTACTGGGTTCAAAGGTGATAAAAAGCTCAAGGACATTTTTATGTCAAAGACCTTTCAGGACTCCATTTTAGGGTCCCCTAATGCAGCTGTTCCTCTGTACAGGTTAGCTTTCCGTGCTTTCTATAGCAACCTTCTTAGATTTTTATTAAGAAAACAAAAAGATCTACAAGTGGGAAAATTTCTGATAGTGTCAATAATTCAACTGAACTTTCGATTTGGTCAGGGAGTGTATAAATCCTCGAATTCCACAACTAGCAGTGATTAGATTCTCGGAAAGTGCTTCAAACCTTTACACGTCGGAAATAAGAAGCAGATGGCCAGTGGGACATTCAAGTTACCCAGCATTAAAGACATGGAAGAAGATATTGCAAAATGGGACAAATACTGGAAACGATACTCTGGCAAATACTATAGAAGATCTTGCATAGCTATTCTTCATATCCGGTACAACGATCAACTGTGCAAGGGACATGTGTTGGAATCCAAAGAGGAAGAAAGGGTTCTTTGCTGATTTGTTTGAGCCTTATGGTCCCATGGACTATTTAGTGTCCTCTGAATCTGATAATCTACGAGATTGTGTTTGGATCAACTTTCCTTCTACTCCTACTCAATAATTAATTTTCATATTAATTTTAATGTGCACAATATAAACAATAATTTGTTTTTGTCTGAACTATTATTATTATTATTATTATTATTATTATTATTTCACCCCCCCCCCCCCCCCCCCCCTCCTCCCCATAAGCTACCTAAGAAGCACAAAAAGATAGAATCTTGATGATTCTGATCGATGTTCTGTTGTCTTGAAATTGTGCTTCACAGTTAATGGTTGGTCTTTATACAAATGAGAAGGGACAATTTAAAACAACACCCTTTTGGTGCCTCGTGATCTTCAGGACATAATTGCCTTCTGGGCTTCTTAAATTTTTGAAGGTTATAGACATTTGAGACTGAAGTCCAAACACTGAGAATGGAGAAGCAGATGACAATCGTCGGAGCTGGTATCAGTGGCCTTTTCAGTTGTAATAAATACACCCCCTTCAAGGGGCTACCATCTGATTGTCTTCAAGACCCAGAGCAGTTATATGATTATAATCAAGTTAATAAAGGCTGAACAAAACTTAAAAAAGTGATTCCTCATGTGGAGAATTATAGAGGATCATAGAAGATCTCTTTTACGATCAAACAATTCAAAAACCTCCTTAAGGTCATATAATTTCATAGAATTATATGATCATATGTTAGATAACATTTACAGTTTCAAAAATATCAATGAAACTAATTAATGAGATTCGATCATGATATTTTTTTAAAACTTCTAATTAACTTTTATCATTTTTTCTTAATATTTTTTTATTAATATTATATAAAATGAAAAAATTAATAAATTAGTTCTGTTCAAAATATAAATGAACTAAAATTTTGAATTTATAAATAACTTTTCAAAGAGTTAAATAAATAATTATAAATTCATTCTGTATATGCGGAAAAAAAAAAAAAAAAGAAAATTGAGTGAAAAGTTTGAGAAAGTTAAAGAAAAATAGAGAGCAAAGAAAGGAGGAAAAGTTGGTGGAATGATAGCTTCTATTTAGCTTCTTAAAGGCAAAAAAACCTTTAACCAAATTCAACATCCTTCTGTAATATCTCCTAATCAACATGAACAAATGCCTAAAAACTAAAGTCAGATTATGACTTCAAACCCAAGTAGATGGATTGCATTAACACTAGTTCTGACTAAACAAAAAAGGATGAAGTTTTAACAATGAATCAATAGCAAAGAGATAAATATAACATCTATATAAGTTTAAGAATTAATCACAATTCCCAAAACTAAAAAAAAAAAAAAAAAAAAACTTGCAAAGCACCAATTGGTAACCATTGAAGAAACTAAACCACCAATATAGGCTGTTTCCATCAGCAGTGGCAAGGGGTCAATCGCCCGTCCAGCAATTTCGCAGGTAAAGAAAGCTTTTGTTCATCCAGATTCCCCTTTGTTTCGCAAGTATACCTCAAATTATGTCTTTATGAAATAAATAAATTTCATTATTTGATTGTTATAGGATTATCTTGAATTCTTTAAAAATTAAAACAAATATTTCAAATTTTATGGCTATTTTTCTTTAATACGCTATTTATAATTTATTTGCATAAAACTGAATAAGTAGAACAAATTAAAAATTCCACATATTTTTTAATATATACTCACCGCGTTTCCTTTCGTCGGGAGTGGAAGTCATCTGCCACGGAGTTCCCACCTCAAGCAAACCGAGGGGCTTGCCACCCGCATAGCACGCGCAAAAAGTCACACTGTAGTTCCACCGTGCCTCGCTGCCATCACCAATTTCAGCTTATTCCACCAAATTTTAGACCGGCCGATGTCATGCCTTGCTTAGGACGCTCCAGTTTCCTTCTTCGGCGGAGATTTGCTGCTGTCTGCCGACAGAGCAGCGATTTCCGGGGACAGAGGCGCCGTGATATTTCCGACACAAATTTTTCCAATTTGGTCAACTCTGCGACAGTTGGCTTGAAAAACCATCATAGTCGTGTTCATCATGGCTACAGCAGGCTTGAAAAACCACGCCTTGTTCCTTAACTAGCAGCTCCAGTGCGTTTTTGGCTCCACGGGTAATTTTTTCAATGCATTCGAGGTCGGGTTTCACTCAGGTGAGTTCCATTTGTTGGAAATTTTTATTCCATTCTTGTTGTGTTTTTGGGCAAGTGCAGACTTAAATCGTTTAAACTGCATATTAGTAGTCTCTTAAGTGCAGAGATATCATGTCAAAAAATGCTTAATCTAAGTTCCTTTGGTACTAGTAACTAAGGTGGGTGAAATGGAGAACTTTCAGAATTTGAATCATCTTGCATATAATACGTGACTAGTATATGTTTACCACATCATTTTAAGTTAGTATTTGTGTTCATGCAATGTGTTTTGGGGTTGTTGGGAACAATTAATGTGTTCAAATGTGCTCGCAGAGTGTGCTTGGAGAGTGTGATATAAACTGAGCTTGACTACGGTTTTTAATCTCCGGTTCTTCAATTAGTGGCAGTACTATGACAATAGAGGTGGTATGAACCTAGTAGAACCATGAATGTTTTACCTCAAACATGCATATGAAGTCATACGAGGGATAAACAAAGTGTGTTTATAGTATAATCATACATTTTCACTAAAAAAAAAAAAAAAACTATGTGTCCTCTCTTAAATTTAAGCAATTGTGTCCTCCGAATTATATTGTTCTCAACCCAAATAACACTAAATACTCGCGATGCATGGAAGGAAATAAAATAAATTTTCCATAATCAGGCTCGTTCTTGATTGCAACATCGTAAATTCCTTTGTCATCCTATATATCTTTGTCATACATTCTTGCAGCCCTTGGTCAATTCCGTTTACCAATTTGTTGTTGAGTTGTTGAAGCCATTACTGAGAAGTCATGGCTATGAGTGTAAATGGAGTGGTTTGATTTGGTGTAATTTGCACTCTACACCCAAAGCAAAGCACAAAATTTGGTCTATGAAAATTTTAAACCAAGGAAGACCACTTCACCATATAAACAAAACTAAGCAAACCAAAATAGTTCAGTTTACTCTATTTAGTTTTATTTGTATCTTTCCCACTTTGCTCTATCTTAAAGCTTTGTAGACCTTCAGTGTTCAGGTTCCTCAATTTTTTGGACAATATTTTCTTACTAAACTACTTCATCTTTGTTACAGCATCTTCTACATCAATTGAAAGCCCAATTTAACATGAAGAACATGTTACTCTCCACAACTTCTTGGGAATCCAGGTCACTCCAAATAAGAAATGATTTTTTTTTTTTCCAGACCAAACAAAATATGCAGACGAATGTATTCTCATTCTCAATTTCAGGGAAAATGGTCTAATGACCCTATTCCTCTCTTCATGATCAAACAATTTACTGCTGCCTAGTTGGTTCTCTCCAGAACCTGAGTTTCACTGAAGCTGATATCTGTTTTGCAGTAAACCAAGTCTGTCAGTTTAAGCATTCTCCCAGAGATGATCATCTTCAGGTTGTGAAACATATTCTTTGCCACACATGCTATGCTCTGCTCTGCAGTATGATTTGCTACTTTATTCAAGCATTCCGGATGTTGATTGTGCAGGATGTCCAAATACCTATAAGTTAACCGTCAGGAACAATCAACTGTATTTTGCTCCTGTGTTGAAGTCGAGTATCTGCCGTAGCTTTTACACTTGCTTTTCTTTCTTTTCTTTTTTTTTTTTTTTTTTTTTGGATTCTTAACTTATCTTAATATGAAGACCATCCTGTTCTATTCATGTGCACCCATTATTTGGTCTAATAATGTTGGGAACACCTGTATGGCCTTCAATTCAATATGCATCTCCCAAAACATGCGTGATTAGTGATCTATTTTGTACAAGGGGGTGTTCTTGCCAGTGAACTCTGGTATATTCCTTCTGAAGGTAAGTTGAGGATAATATGTTCACAAAAGTCTTACAGTTCAATTATTGGAGGCTGAGTCTGTGCATGTTGTCACACTCAGATTTAGGGGAGATATGGACATATTTGAATTGTATTTGTGTTTTTTTTTTTTTTTTTTTTTTGTTTTGGTCACAGTTTATAATCCCACGCGTCCAGGATTATATTTGATGAAAATATACTTTTTGAGTTGTATTTCGTTTCAGGAACCCACCTGGTTTTATAAATATTGAAGAAATAACATGATCAATCATGCACACTTCAAGAATCATTTGGGCTGCAGGAACCACTTTCAACATCTTCAGATAAGCAGCACAGATTTTATGCTATCTCCCCAAGAAATAAAATAGGAAAACGCAGCAAACTTTTAAGTCTTTTTTAAGGGACTCGCAAACTGCCTATTTTTTGACATTGACGAAGAACAACACGACTGATCCCAATCATTCAACCGGGGATATTTGAAAAGAGTACTGTTTCAGAATCATCAAGATTTACTGTTGTAGTTCTATAGATGCTTTTAGTATTTCTTTTTTATAATGTACAGAAATATAAATAAAATAAAATTAAATATATAGTTAAGAAGGAAATTATTATATATTTTGATTATTTACATGGAAGTTATCTTAAGTTGTGAGGGTAGAGAGTTAAATTTGATGAGACCAATATTTGTACTACCTACCTTCCTCTCCGTTCAAGTAGCTGTCACAAAAAAAAATTTCATATCTAGATATTTTTCACATGTTACGTTCTGACTAAGACGTGGAATATCATTTCCCAAAAAATATTATTTCAACACAAAACATATATATTTATTTTCGTTATTTCAATTTGAACACGTTGTATTTAAGCGCCTCATTTTCTTCATTAAATAACTTATTTAGAGTGCATCAGGATTTGAGTTTGTCAAAAATTTAAATTAAAAAAGTTTAGAACAAGATGGTTTCGGAATTTGCTGAGCAAAACTCACCTGATGAAATCTACTTGCCATATATATTTTAATTTTTGATTGATATATAAATAATTAATACATTAATAATATTTATATTTTGAATTTTTATTAATATAAACAGTTATATTTATATATAGGTGAAATAATATTGATAGTTCCCAAATTCAAACCCATTGTCGTTTCAGGGCCCATTGCCATCCTTATCTAAATTTGACATAGGATGAACTATTTGATATATATATATATATATATATATATGTATGTGTATTTATATATATTTATATCTCCTTTTTTTTTTTCCAAATCTTCGTACGTATTTAAAGCTATAAAAGCTTGTGGAGGAGTGTTACAAAGTAATCACTTCAATGCTACGGTACTAGTAATTTGAGGGAAAAAAAAAAAAAGAAAAGACAAGATTCAACAGCAAGATTCTCTCCCGAGTCCACAACCCATACCGCCATTAATGGAGAAACAGATTGCCATTATTGGAGCTGGTCTTAGTGGCCTTCTCGCCTGCAAGTACGTCCTCTCCAAGGGTCTGCAACCCATCGTCTTTGAGTCTCGAACCGACGTTGGAGGAGTCTGGATCAAGACCATACAGACGACGAAGCTCCAGACCCCAAAATCTATTTACCAATTTTCAGATTTTCCATGGCCGAGTTCAGTGCCGGAAGATTTTCCTGATCACGATAAAGTTCTTGACTACATTAAATCTTATGCGGAGCATTTTGACTTAATCAAGCACATCAAATTCAATTCAAGAGTTGTGGGAATTGAATATGAAGGAGCTTCTGGCAGTGAAGAGATCGAAAAATGGAGTTTATGGAGTGGCAATGGTGAGCGATTTGGCTCGGGAGGGAAATGGAAGGTAGTGGTGGAGCACAACCATGGCGTTGCTGATGAGACAAAGGTACACATAATAAGCAACTTCAAATAAATTTATCCCCTTATATGAACTTCAAATAAATTTAAAAACGAGATGAATTCAATTAAAAAAAAAAAATGATACTAACTTTAATCACAAAATCTAAAACGTATTCTTTCGATTTCATGTACAATTAAAGAGAAAGTTAGGTGCAAAGAACGTCTCCAACGGTCAAGCATTGGCAAAAATATTTCCAACTAGTTACGTATGTCAATTCAAGAGCTTATTTTAACGTAAAAACCCCAAAATTAATTGAAACTTATTTCTGAAAGTCTCCAAATAGCTTCTCAAGACTGGAAAGCATGACCAGAAAAGAAAAAATTTGCAGATTTACAAAGTGGATTTTGTGATTCTGTGTGTGGGGAGATTTAGTGATGTGCCGAATATTCCTGAATACCCACCTGGAAAGGGACCAGAAACGTTTCATGGAAAGGTGATACACTCCATAGACTACACTAAGATGGAGTACGAAACTGCTGGTAAATTTGTTGAAGGAAAGCGAGTTGCCATTGTTGGCTTCCAGAAATCTGCACTGGACATCGCAATGGAGGTCGCAGCAGTAAATGGTACGTTCAAATTTCACCTTCTACAATTTCTCGTCATGTTAATCACACAATAACTCGGTAAAAATTGGAGCGGATATTTCATTTTAGCTATCAATCTCTCAATAGATTGTTAAATTTTTGTCAAAAACTTATATAATGACAGCGTGTTTGGTTTTTCTCGTTTGATTCTTGGTTCTGATTTTTATAGACTTCAACGTGCATAATTATAAGTCTTATTGTATTTATTGGGAAAATTTTTATAAAATAGAAGTAATTCTAAAATATCTTTTATTGAAAATGAGAAAAGTCTTTTATTTACTATAAATATTTATCTGCATAGGTATATATAAGTATTAATATAATTTTTAAAATTCTAAATATATAAACCATAATAAAGTTTAGCACATAAAGTAAATAAAAAAAACTCAAAAAAATAAATATCAATTATCATATTCATAAGTTACGTGTAACTTAATTTTTTTAATACAATAAAGAGTTATAAACATGTTTGAAATCTGTAAATTATTATTTTCACCAACTATATATTCAAAAATAATATAGAAATTAGAAGTAGAAATTGACTATAAATTAAATAAAAACTAAATTAAATGAGACCTTTTTAACTTGCCCTCAGTAATATCCTACCATAGATTCACAGAAAACATCTTATTTATCACTTGTGTAACTTCAATCCACCCATTCGCAGGGAAGCAAAACCCATGCACAGTGCTATACAGAAGTGAACAATGGGGCGTCCCTGATTATCTTCCATGGGGTTTACCTTTAGCGTATTTGTACTTAACCCGGTTCTCAGAGCTTTTGCTACACAAACCTGGTGAGGGCCTCTTGCTCAGTCTCTTGGCTTCAATTCTTTCACCCGTGAGATGGGCTTTTTCAAAATTTGTTGAAACACATATTAAAAGGAAGCTTCGGTTGGAAAAGTTTGGAATGGTGCCAGAACACAGTTTTTTTAATCAAATCAATACATGTTTAGTATCAACAGTGCCTGAAAATTTCTATGAAAAAGTTGAAGAGGGAAGCATCATATTAAAGAAAGCTCCAAGCTTTAGTTTCTGTAAAGAGGGAATTATGGTTGATGGTGAAACCAAACCTATTGAGACAGATTTGGTCATATTTGCTACTGGGTTCAGTGGTGATAAAAAGCTCAAGGACATTTTTATGTCAAAGACCTTTCAGGACTCCATTTTAGGGTCCACTAATGCAGCTGTTCCTCTCTACAGGTTACCAACCCACGCTTTCTATTCTTTTTTTTTTTTTCAAGAACATAAAAAATAATTTGGATCATTAGTGTCAATAATTCAATTGAACTTTCCATTTGATCAGGGAATGTATACATCCTCGAATTCCGCAACTAGCAGTGATTGGATACTCAGAAAGTGTTTCAAACCTGTATACCTCGGAAATAAGAAGCAAATGGCTGGCAGAGCTACTTGGTGGGACGTTCAAGTTACCCAGCATTAAAGACATGGAAGAAGATGTTGCGAAATGGGACAAACACTGGAAACGGTACTCCGGCAAATACTACAGAAGATCTTGCATAGCTGCTATTCATATTTGGTATAACGATCAACTGTGCAAGGATATGGGATGGAATCCAAAGAGGAAGAAAGGGTTCTTTGCTGATTTGTTTGAGCCTTATGGTCCCACGGACTACTTAGTGTCCTCTTAATCTGACAATCTACGAGAATTTCTTTGGATCAACTTTCCTTCTATTCCTACCCAGTAGCTCGAAGACAACAAATTATGTTTTAATGAAGAGAATTGAATCTACTATCAATAAAATTGCTTAAGAATAAACCCACCCACAACGGGTCTCCATATTTCTTTATTGGGTTTCTCTTTTTTTTTTTAAGGCCATAATTTCTGGGCGAGAAGCTCTTTTGGTGCGAGGGTTCTCAGATATTAACCCGACTTAGCAAAAAGGAGAAGATTGAACCGGGCAGAACAAGGCTTTTCAGCAGGAAGGTAATCATAAGATGCTGACTGCATTGCAAATGAAAAGAAAACTTATTTTGTTTGCATTGCGTGTGGGTTTCTTCTTGTTGACTGTTGGGTCACCAGGCACCATGGCATTGATTACATTTGGGCAATATCCAACCTTCCATGCTAAGATTAAGGAAAAAAGAAAAAGCAGATGCCAAGAACTACTAGAATGAAAATATCTGAGTATGGAGACAAATGTTTTTGTTTTTCACAGAGTCTCTTTAAGTAAACGAAAAATAATTGATTTATTAACTTGAAAAATATTCTGAACCTTTAAATTTTAAATATATATATATATATATACACACACACATACATATGAATATATTCTACCGAAAATAAAAACAAGCAAAGCATCTAAATTTTCTGTCCATACGAACCTTAAGCAGTCATTGTAAAGCATGGCATCAAGTAGCCGTAAGCAGAACGTTTGTATCAGTTATAAGCCTCAACAGACAAATACAATATATGATTGCTTCAATCATTCCCTAACATAAGAATTTACTGCTATAGAATCATAAAACTAATATCAGATAATCTACTTTCGGTATTGAAATGCACATAAGATTTGGAAATAATTAATTAATTTCGAAATCAATGAATAACAAATTATTGTAGGTATGTTTCTTATGTACTTGCTACAACCAATTGAAAGTAGAATGTCCTACAGCTAAGAAAGCTATCTTCTCGAAGGTGCAAATTCTCATGAAAAGCTCCCTGACTTCTTCAATGGCGACTGGTGTCCTCCAGTCACTTCCACGTTGTTCCCGTCTCCGTGAGTTAGCTGAAAAAGAAGTTGGGTAACCAGTTGTAGACCCGTAAAATACAATCTGACAAGATATATGACTGGGAGACGTAGAATCACCTTG
The DNA here is from genome assembly GCF_054855325.1 of Carica papaya. Lineage (NCBI taxonomy): Eukaryota > Viridiplantae > Streptophyta > Magnoliopsida > Brassicales > Caricaceae > Carica > Carica papaya. Next base: position 8,859,298 of record NC_142314.1, on the reverse strand, counting down.
TTATATTAATAGATGTTTAGATGAAGTTAAGAGGAGTAATTATCTAACCTCAAAAGGAAAAAAAAAAAAAAAAAAAAAAAGAATAGATGACAATGTAAATAAGATATACAAAATAATCATACCGCGAAGAAGAGAAGAACTATCAGCAGTTCTTGTTACTTTATTGCAAACTGATTTAGTAAAACAATAAATGTTTAACCCTAAACTAAGTCACAAGGATGGTATCATCGAGCCAAAATCAGTACGAGAAGGGTTCCAAGATCAAAACCTGAATCAACCTTTTAACTCCTTTTTTTACCACAAATTGCCTCGTGTAGTTATAATCTCAACAGGGCTAGTACGTACAATTCTGTTCTCTCTGTTACATCACACAAACAATAAGGGAAAAAGAGAAGTTGTTTTGCTATCAAGGAGAATTTTTTCCCCTTTTTGTTTTTCAACTTCATTATAATTCTCTAAAAGAACTCATAATTCTAAGTTTCATAGAGCGCGTCCTGAATTACTTACAACCATTTTGACAGCATCTATTCAGATGACCGAATATAACAATTATTTCTTATTCGTGGAACTAATATCTTATATGGCAGTGTCTAATAATCAACACCAACAAAATAATACATGGATTGTCAAATTCTGACCAATAAACTTGCTCTCTAAATGATCAACAGAATTCCGCATATCCACCAACCTCGGCTCTCTGGATGTCCCCATGCATAAACCACCATGGGCCCCTTGTTGACAATAGTCTGAAAAGTACAAGTCAAATATCAGATAAGGGTATAAGTGATGAACAGGAAGAAACCACAAAAATAAGCAGACTACCACTGTTAGCAAATATTATAAATTCCTAAAAAGATTTAATGATGAAAAAAAAGTTTGGACAGGACACGTGTGACAAAGCACTTGCCAGAGTTAGAACCGAGAAAACACTTCTTAAAATCACTTCTTAGATATGCATATACTCTCATGGAACTGTTTATATACTTTGACCATAATCAATTTTTTTCAGAAGCAAAAGTTCCTTGGTTAGCACAGACATCGCATAAATTATTACATACAGACGCATATGTAAAAGTACTATGCAAAACTGTATATATTAGTCTTAAAGTTTTGCAATTTACCTAACAAATCCTGCCACCATTCGCAATGTCATAAAGAGAGCCAAGCCAAACCAAACCCCACGAAGACCAAGAACAGATGGAGCATATAACAAAACAAAAGAAGATATTGCTCCCACCAACATCTACAAATCAGATGACAAATATTAGAAGAAACAAGTTCTTGAAACCTTTATACCTGACAGAATGACATTGTGAAGTTACAAGCACAAGAATGCAGCTTACCATAGAGCGAGCTGCATATGGGAAGTCAGACATGCCATAGTGGAGACCGTCAAAAATAAATGCTAAAGCAGTAATAGGTTGAGTAGCACCAACAAACTATAACAAATGAAAACAAATAATAAATAAATAAGCAGGAAAGCAGATTATTTTAGAGATTTAAACCATCCACTACCAATCCCCTCCTAGAGAGCGAAAGAGAGAGGTTGCTTTACCATAGATTTGGATACATACCAATACCCCAGTACTAACAATTTCTAACACCGCAGCGTCTTTGGTGAATAAAGTGGCCAAAGAACTAAAAGATAATCCCAAAATTGCAGCCAAGGAAATGCCTGTGAGCAATCCAATCTGGAAATACACATAAATTAAAAACCTCAACTACAACGAAAGCATCTGATACATACTGTCTAAATACCACATGGCATAAAACATAACTGTGAGGCATCAAAGAAAAGCTTACCTTCAAAACAAAACTGGTAACTTCTTTTACACCCTTAAAGTCGCCTTTAGATACAGAAGTTGCAATCAAGGTCTATAAAAATAAAAGAACTCAAGAGTTTGACTATAAGCAAAAAACAGCAAATTTAACATCAGCATTATTACAGAAGTGACAGAAAGGGTCCATAAAATAGCATTAGTATTGAGTTTGGTTCAAATCCAAATTTTATATAATAGAAATAGAATATAATACATATAGGATAAAATTTGAACAAAAATAGTATTTCAATTCCAAGTTTTAATTCCTTACTTAGAGATATGGGAATACAAATTCATGACTATAGAATTGAGGACGAGGGAAACTCATTAAGTTATATATGAAATATGTAAATGATACTCTATATATTAAATAACTAAAACTTAAGAATTGAATGAAAATAAAACCGGATTGGACCAAAAGCCATGTAATTATTTTCAGGTATTTACTTTCCTCTTTGGAGAAATCTAAGATCATAGCTTGCACAGAAAGCTTATTTCTCATCATCAACTGCAGGGAAACACTCAGCAGGGACACCTTTCATGTCTAGAGTCTGAGTATTTCATGCAAGATGTTGACCACTTAATATATAATTTTTTTTACAAGCAAATTTTGTTTTACCTGACCAGATGCAGCAAGTGCATCTGTAAGAAGAGATACAGCCAGCCATACTTGCATGCATATCTGATGTGCAGCCATAGCTACAGAACCTTGGCGAGCTGCCATTGAGGTCGCCAGTGTCATCGTCATCAGCACAGCAAGAGTCCTTCCAAGAACAAAGCCACCTATAAGACCCTTTGTAAGAAAAGCATGTCCAAGACTTCGACAAAAAGTGAAAAGAAAAAAAAAATACAAATATGGACAGCACAGCACTTTTTGCTTCCAGAAGACTATCACAAGATCTCATAATAAGATTAGTTTTCCAAAAACTGGGATAAGAATAGCAGGAAAGTAAAAATTTACCTGATTTTACATAGCTACCAAACTGCAACTGTCCCATTTTTGGAGGCAATAGTACAACTCTCTCGTTTAGATACCAGATCATGAGAAAAGCAACAATATATCTGGGAGACCATTGGAGCATATAAGTCACAGCCATTTAAAAAAGTCCTAAACAAATGATTGGATGACCGACAGGAAATGGTCCAATCTTTTAGCTATATTCTGGTAAAAAGCAACACAAAAAACTAAAGCACATAAACCACATACTGAGAGATAACAGTTGAGATGGCTGCTCCTGCTACCCCCATGCGAAACTGATAAATAAGCAAGGGGAACAAGAACGCAGCCAACAAATTACCAATACCTGCACCAATTACATAAAAGGCATTATATTGGACAATGAACTAACAGATATAAAAATCATACGTCAAGCACTATTTAACATCAATTTTCATTCATGCTTTCAGCAATCATTTTTCTCCACGACAACATCACTAATATTGGTTCTTAAGACACATTTCACTTATGTATGATAAAATGCATATTTCTTTTAAATGTAGAAGAGTCATCATGATCAAACATGAACCAATAACATAAGGTTAATTAGAGACTAAGGAAAGCAGAAAACAAAAATGGGTCACAAGTAAATTCTAAAACACTGTCAAGTATGTCATCCATCAGTCCCCTAAAAAGTACCTAATAAAAAGGTTGAGGCACCACCAGTCTGTCTCATTTAAACAACCAACCTGAGCCTCATGATTGAGAGTTTGTTACTCATTGTTTGGCTGTTGAATGATTTCCAGACAGGCATTATTATGAAAGACATATTGAAATGATAAATACACAATTCAATTTGGTAACAAATGAGTTTTCTTTTTTCCTATTTCTTGTTAGTTTGAAATGAAAATCCACATACATGCACTACCCGAATCCTCAATTCAGTGATAGAGAAAATTTAGTTGTAATCATAACAAATGAGTTTTCTTTTGGTCCAATCTTGTTAGTTAGGAATGATGACCACATATACCCATTACGTGAATCCTATATTCAGTAATAGACAACATTTAGGTGCAATCATACTCCAATTATTGAAGCTTGTAAATTAACAGCGCACGCACACGCATCCAGTCCGAGTTACAATAGTTTGCCAAAATGAAACAGAAGAACTTTGCAACATATTCAAAGCAAGCACTGTATACAAATGTCAGCAACAACCTAACAGGCCAGTGTTATAGTATATATTGGGAGCAAACTACGGAAAATATGAAAAGTTTATTATCAAAAGCTAAATCAAACACTTGCCTAAGCAGAAAACTGGAGTTTTTGTATCCTTGAAACCACGAAAAATGCCTTGAAGAGCCAAAGACACTACAAAAGCTGGGGCGCCAACAGCTCTCAGTGAAAGAAATTGCTGTGCTGGAATGTACATTTCCGATGCCTGTTTATTTAAACACAACATAAAATTCATCTAAAGTAATCAATATCTTCAACGAGTGTGAGAGAGATGATTTATCAATTATACAGCACTGACAGAGGACAGAATTATGCAGATAAAGATGCATAGAGTTTTTCATTATATCTTACAGACTCTGTTCACATGGAACTTATCTGTGACAAACCCATTAATCTGAGAAACAGTCCAGATCCCAGTGACAATGCCAAGGCCTCGAACAGTCCGATTCCAACTGCTAATAATAAAGCTGTAGATACCGAAGATAATTGCTTCCTTTCAGCTACTCCACCAGAAGCTTTAGCATCAGAACTCTCATTTAGACTACCCCTTTCTGTACAGCAGCAATTCAATCAAATTTGAAGGTGATGGTACAAAAGAGCATCCCTGAAAAGAACATATAGGAGTAAGGAGTTACACTGTCAGCTTGATTTCACCTGATGTCAAGTCCTGACTGGCATTCTTCGACAGATCTTCAGCCACAAAGGAGGTAGCAACACTCAGAAGAGGAATATTAAACAGCTTTGATATAATGTTGAAAATTGACATGGAAACACCAGCTGAACCTAATTCCACAGAGCCTACAGAGATAACAAGTAACTCTTGCTTAGCAAAAGCTTAAAGGTGCCCATCGGCAAAGCTTTGATCACATTCAACATCTTTCCATAATATGTTATAATCAACATAAACGAATGCCTAAAAAAAGAGTCAATTATGCCTTCAACCTAAACTAGATGGATCACAAAACACTAGTCTTGACCAAACAAAAAAGGATGAAGTGTTAACAATGAACTGACGGAAAGAGATAAACATGACGTCCATAAAAGTTTAAGAATTAATTCCAATTCCCAAATCTAAACAAAAAAGATACTTGCAAAGCACCAATTGGTAACCATTGAAGCAACTAAACCACACCTAATCTACCAATATAGGCTGTTTCCATCAGCAGTGCCAAGGGGTCAATTGCCTGTCCAGCAATTGCAGGTAAAGAAAGCAGTACAAGCTCTTGCTTGACATCCAAAGGTTTTGATTCATCCACTCTCTCCTTCGTTTCACTACCAATATGAAAAAACATTTAAGTGTTACAAGTATAACCAAATATGTATTCAGTGTAGCTGAATATGAATGGAAAAATAACAAGATTAACTAAAGTCTAACAAAGGTTACCCCATTAAACTGCTTGTGTCATTATCTTCTCCTAAAGCCCATGTCTCCTCGAAGTCAGCAGAATCCACACTGCAATCGGGGGTGAACTGACTCCGAACCACATTAGAGTAGTAACTTCGGTGGTGAATCACCAACGGTGACAATGAGCTTCTATATTTTGCAGACAAGGTACAATTGCATGCACCATCTACATAATCTAATCCCTTACTGTTAGCAGCATAAAAATTTGGAGCTTCAGTTTTCTGCCCTGATGAATGCAACCTTCCCAAACCTTCAACCTTTCTCCATTTAGAAGTCTCACTTGTCAATCCAGCAGACATTATTCTTCTACTAAGTTGAGTGATCGTCATTGTTAATAATTCTCGACTATAGCTTCAAAACTGGGTTGAAGATCCTGTTTATCAGTACAAAGAATTGGAACTGATAAACTTAGAAATCAATAAGTAATGCGCATTACATTCCCATATTCATATAGAAAATACGTATGACATGCGTGTATAAATCCTATCAAACGAAACAAACACCCAATTTCCATTTAAAGAAACTCTACCACAAATTAAGAAGAGTAAAATATTTATAATCGGATGGTTTACAGATTAAAACAAGAAGTTGGGAGAAAGGTGTTGGTTTTCACATTCCAAACAACAGAGCAAAAGAAGTTATGAGCGCTAAAAATGGAAAGCAATCAAAATTCATCCGATTGAACTAACCCGTCAAACAAAGAAGACAAAGCTGAAGAATTTTATTACTCATTCATCAAATGGTGAAACCATAACGGAAACGCAAGAGAAATCAGAATTAAGAACAGAGCAAAAAACGCAAGCACGATCGCTGACCTCGATTACATAGAAATGGGAAAAGGAGAAGGAAAAAAGCGAAATTAAATGAAAAAAAAAAAAAAGTGAAAATAATACTATAGACTAGTAAAATCTAGAGGAACGTACCCTGTTCTGTTCCCAGGAAACGAAAATGGCGGCAGGTTATGTAAAACGAATTAAAATTACACCAAAATAACCTTCTGATTCTCTTTTCTTGTTTGTGTTGTTTGGGTAGACGTTGTTAGGGTTTTACGTAAGAGAAGAGAAAAAAGACAAGGCAAAGCACCGGGGTAAAAGAGCTTCACGTATCACCATGAGAGATACGAGAAAGCGAAAATATAAGATAACTGGAACGAAGTGGAGCGGAAAGGGGAGAGAGAAGAAGTTGATTCATGGACTTGTATTTGGGCTCTTCTGACGGAGTAGGCTCATATAATAAATCTTGAGTCCAAGCTTAGTAAATTAAAGTTTTATTCTTATTTTCTTTTTTTTAATTTTATAAAAAATTTCTCAAGATATCAGCAAGTCTATAATAAGCCCAGAAAAAAAAAAAAAAATCACAAGATAAATGTGGGTAATTTTTCAAATAATTTTAAAATAAATTGGCTAATATCCTAGACAGAGTATAGATGCATATATCTACATAATATTGTCGGGAGTTTTAAAGATATAAACCACCAGGTAAAAATTAAAGAAAAATTTAGAGGAAAAACAAGTAAATAGAGAGATACAATGTTAATATAGTTGTAGTTTATTTTTACATCTTTTAGTAGACAGCCTAAAAAGATTTAGAAGGTTTTTTATTTGAAATTTTTAATTTAATTACAAAATCTGTTAAAAAATCTTCAGCCAAATTTTTAAATAACCAAATTTTTTTTTTGTATATAATCGGTTGAAAGATAATTTAATTTTTAGTTAACAAAAAAAAAAAAAAAACTTTATTATTGGAATAGGAAAAAATTTTCTTTTTCAAGGCGGCAATATAAACCTTGGCGTTGCCGTATTTCGAACCGAAGACCTTGACTGTGTTAAACTGTCGTGATAACCGACTGTACCACGACACCTATTGCTTTGGTGTAATAAATACACCAAATATATTTCTTATGGTAAAAAAAAGTAAACAAATGGCGTCGCCCGGACTCGAACATGAGACCTTCAGTGTGTTAGACTGACGTGATAACCAACTACACCACGACACCAGGGTGGGATTTCAATATTTGTAGTAGAATGAGGGTTGATTTTTTAAACATACATGCAAATAAAATATTCTAAAAATAAATATTCACCTCAATCAATATAATATATTTATTTACATCAAATAAATAATTAAAGAAATAAGGATTTTTGATTTAATTTTAGTTGAATTGTAGTGAAATTATCACCCGCATATGAGGTACGTTTTTTAGCCGTATTTATGATATTTACCGGCTCCTAATAGAGTGGGTAAAGACAAATTAGGCCATCCTTAATTCCTTTAATGCTGATAATTGGACTATAATATAAAAGCTGTAAAGAAAGAAAAACAAAGCGTCTAAACATTTTTTACTTCTTTTACACCGTGAGCGCAAAGCTCATTATGCACAAAAAGTCATAAGTTAATTCATTAAGTTTTTAAATGTTATACAAACACTAAGAAGAAACTTATGCCATTGCTCTTGGAAACTTGAGATTTAAGTAATTACGGGATTCCATCGGAATTGATATGGAAGAAGAAATGGAAGGGTGTATAAAATACCCTGGGAATAGCTGCTTTATAGTTGTCGTTCTGTTGGAAGAAAAATGTAAAAAAAATAAATAAAGAAAAGTAAATAAATAAATATATATAAGGGTAAAAATGTTATTTTCCACTCTAAAAGCACTTAATTATTTTATAAATTGAAATTTGAGATTAAGACCAAACACAAGCTGAAGTCAGTCGCCTCCAGCCGGGTCAATCAAGGCAAGTGTTTCGAGACACATTCATACCATACTTTTGAAAAGGATTTGATTGTTTATGCATTCATACCATACCTTTCAATTTTACCAGTCTGATTTTCTTCAAAACTAAAAGAAGCTCTTTCTTTCCCAGCACACGAATAGTAAAACTAAATGTCCATTTGTGAACCAACGTGAAAAGACGAATTTTTATTTTTTATTTTTTATTTTTATTACTATATGGAAATAATGACATATGTGGGAAGCACAATACTAAAAACAATACAACCATATATATATATATATATCATATTACACTAATTGAAATTGACACTCTGCTTTTATTAATTGCCTGCTCCAAAACATTATAAAAAAATCCAGACTACACAAAATGTGGAGAAACTAGCACACACTTAGAGAAGAAAATGTAAAGAAAGCAGCAGCAAGTGAACAGATATCAACACCAAATTCCAACTCAACCGACTTGTTGGAGCATGATTTGGAGGAGGAAGAGGAGCTGTTGAACAAAATAAAATCAATAAAACTTAGTTTATGTACCTCTTGAACACACCAAAAACCAGTATTTTCACATGCACTTTCTGAAACATCATTTAACCTAATTCATAAGGAATTATGTGTATCTTTTTACTTATTTAAAGATTCATCGGTCGGTTCAAAATTCAGACCAATATCTAATTTTCTGGACTTACTTGCACAAGTGGATTCACTGAGAAGTGTGGTGTGAATAGTTTGCCTCGAGAAACCAGCGTAACTGCAGGTTGTCCGATTGCAAGAGGTCGTAGAAGTGTTGCCGAGGGATAAATTGTTTGATCCTGCACAAAGCATAGAAGGGCACGTTCCCGAGTTGGACGATGGCGGAATTGCAGTGGGTTCACATTGCAATCTGGTCAGAAAATCCAAAGATAACAACAAGAAGATAAAAATCAGCTTGTTCCCAAAGAAAGTAGTAATAAACTGTAAGAATATGGAGGGGAAGAATACTTACATCCAGTTATTTGCCGAAGAACACGAACACTTTACACAATTATTGGCGGTAAACACAGAAGTGTTGTTAGAAACGAGTAGAGGGAAATCCAACGAGTCATTTCTTATGGATGAGTTGCAAGCTGCCAATTTTCAAACATCAAATACCTTCGAGTATCTATAATGGCTTGAGAAGCAAACAGACGATGAAGAAATAATACAAATTGGTTTTAATTATATTGTAAAAAATTATGTGATTAAAAATTATTATTGTCATTAATATATTCTAAATAAAATAATTGGACATTTTTATATGTTTAACAATGATTTAATCGTTTAAATTGCAATAATAATTTTATACATAAAAATATATATATATATATATATAATTGGTAATTTGTGTCTTGTATAATAATAATAAATTTACTCAGATGTTTATTAAAGAAAAAGTCCACATTTTTATTAGTCAAAAAGTCAAACCAAATAACCAGAAACAGAAAGAAGCAGTGAAAAAGTGAAAGGAAGAAGAAAAAATGAACTAACCTCTGAGAGGAACATCAAAAGCTTTAGCAGCGATAAGTTGATTGTCACCGGAAATCCCATTGAGCTTCAACAAAGTCTCCTTATCCACCCCAAACTCGCTGGAAATTTCCTCGACGGAGCTCCCTTCTAACACCACGTGAGCGTAGTGTACGACTCGTTCTCCGTTCACCTCATCGCAGCTGCAAGGCAGCGGGATCCACAGCGACTGGTTAACCTCAATCAAGTCCGGGTTAGGAATATTGTTGATCTCCACAATATGCTGGAACTGAACCAGACCGCCGAAAACGTCGGCGGCGATATGAAAGAGGCCGTCGTCTTTCTTGACTTTGTAGATAGGGACTCTGTCGGAGATGCCGGTGCCGTTTGAGCAAACGCAAGGGATAGGGATTTTGATAGTCTGGTTTGCGGGAATGGAGAAGGAGCGTGGGGTTGAGAGAGGTAGGTTGTTAGCGCCGAGAATGGAGCGGAGCTTTTTGACGGTGAAGAGAGATTGGAGTTCGGACAAGGTGGTGGCGTTGGGGGTGAGATAGCCAACGAGGGATTGACACTTTGAGGAGGAATTGCAAGTGAATCTGCCGCCTTGAGCGGCTGAGTGAGCGATTAAAACGGAGAAGAGAAGAAGAGGGAGTAAGAGAAAGCAGTGAGAGGAAGAAGAGGAGGAAAAAGCCATTACTGTATATTTGTTGAAGGGTAGAAAGTGGGTTTCTTAAAGGGGTCGGAGTCTGCAAATTTTGTTATTGGAGAAGATAAGGACAGGACGGGTGTTTTAGTTTTCGTCCATGTGGTGGGTGCTCTCGTAATTTGATGACGAATTTATGAGGTTTTTTGTATTTTAGAAATTAACACTAAATTATTATCTAGTTATTAATTAGTTATTGAAATAAAAAATTTAATCATAATTTAGTGATCCGGAAATGAGTAGAAGTGATGTGATGATTATATAAGTGGTAATTGCCACTCGATCCAACTAAAGAAGAATGTGGGTTGGTCTTCTTGTTTCACATGTTTAATGATGAAATATTTTTATTCTTATTGGTGGGGGGATTCAAAACACTTATTTTTCTTTACAATAATCAATATAAAATATGGACTGGAAAATTTAAAATTCCAATAAATGCGCCAAAAAAAAGGAAAATACTTTTTCTTCAAATTGTTCTCACGGTTCATAAGTCAAATGTGGAAATGTAGGGGGGAGCTGCGTATAGAATTATCGTTGTGCGGACTTTCTGGGCCAACTTGATTTTTTATTATGAACCGTCTGCAGCGGGCTCTCTGAATGTCTTTAGAAGGACTCTTTACTGGAGTTTTATGTACTAAAATATGTATTCTATATTCTATTAAAAAAAAAAAAAAAAGCTCGGTCATTGCGAGTCAATGCTTTCATTACGAGTAAAGTAAATGTGTGGGGTCGGTTGGCACGTCTATACAGCATTTAGGAAAGTAACGGGTGTAAAATAAATTAATAATTGTAGCTGTTCAACGGTATAATTTATCTGGAAACTAATAAAAATTACCCTTCATTAGTTTTAAGATAAGTAATCAATTTAATTAATAAATTATAAACTATGTTGTTATTTACTTCAAATTTTCATCATAATTTGGTGCGCGAGCTTGTAAAATTATTTTAGATATATTTTTCTTTGAGAAACAATAAAAATTGTTTTTGGATTTATACTGAAAATATAATGTTTTTGTTTACAGCTACGAATAGAGAAAGAAAATTAATAATTTAAAAAAACTTATATTATATCTCTTTTTGTTTCCTAATATCTGTAAATATCATGAATATAGTAGTTTAAATAAAGTAAATTAATTATTTTTATTTTGTTTATTAATTTCAATCTTTAATTTATCGTAACTATTAAATCCTATAAAGAATAATATGTAGTCAAAACAAAAGAAAAATCCGTTGCCTTGATTAGAAGTTTCTCTAATTGTATAAGTGAATCATGAAGTGAAATAATTTTATAAAAACAAAATTGTCTAATCTAATTATAACATAAAGAAAAATTTATAAACTATTATAGTAATTTGCCCTTAATTTTATTAGTCAACTTACGTTTCTACTAAAGTTATTGATAAAAAAGTGTAATACCATACCATAATTGCGTATACGCATTTTATTGAATTGGAAGGCTACATAAACATTTAATTTTGTAATAAATTACTTCAGAATATTAGAAGACAACGACATCATGTATACTTGAGTATTATTTATCAAATAAATTATTCACACATCATTTATCTTATCTGCCCAAAAGGAAAATCGTACCATTTCGTTTGTACCGATCCTAAAATTATAATGTCATCAAATGACAATTACGAGCTATGAACATCTATTTTCGTTAAGGCAATTGCGAACTAAGTCAAATTTGTATTCCATTCATCACTAATTTGCTAAAGATATGACATTTTAAAAATGGCACTAACTTAGTAGGAAATTATTAAAATTCTACCAGTAAATATAGAATTTAAAATTATAAGCGAAATTCATGCCGGTATCAATGTTTGTTGTTCTCGTCTAAACGTCCATTATTTCCTTTCTAAACCAATTGTAAATTTCTAATAGATTCCACAATTTTCTTTTCTAAACGTAGCTACGAAAAATTATGTTGCCCGCTTACATTGGCACTAATTCATACCAAATTATAATACAGAAATATGGTAAATTTATATTTTGTATTTTCAAGCATGAACTGGGCTTGTGTTCTTTGCTAACTTCGTGCTGTACCTGCGCTGCAATCCAACGTTTCTCAAGCCTCCTTCCTGAACGTTTAGTTGGTAATTGCTCAGCGGCGGCCACAGCTTACTCCCTTCTTGTTTAAATTTGATAAGGATTTTAGAAGAATCCTACAAGAGTAGTGGATAAAAACAAGAGTGCGAACACCCTGATAGACCCAAGCATGCCAAAGCAACATTTTTATGAGAAAACCCGTTCAGCTGACTCTTGAATGTTGCATGCACCCCATGACTGTCTTTTCTCTTTCTCTTTTTTTCCTTCTTTCCCCAATAATAATATACATCAACAATATTTCATCCTATTTTTTTGGAAATTAATTAAATAGAGGTGGATGTTTCACCAGGAAGAATATTTAAATTTGACAGTGTTCCCAAAATTTTTCATGCACATATATTCAACAACACACTACTAACAACTTAGAGTTTGCCCTTCCTGAGCAACTTCACTCTAGTTGAGAGGTCAGGATAGTACCGGAGAACTATTCCGAGCAAGTTTCTATTTGGTGTGAACCTTTCAATCCTCAAACCCATCTCCTTCAAGTGTTATTCATGGTCAAGTCTGCATTTAAATGTAAGATAGAATTAGGCATGGTAACATGCCTCAGTAGTTTGGATCAATACTACTAAAGAAATGGAAAACCAATGTACAGTCACTTCTCCTCCAGGCGGCGCAGGATAGACTCAGCAAAGTTTTGTTGCCTGTACATGCAAAATCAGCAGTGAGCTTCAAGCTGTAAGGGTGCTTCAAATGCCATCAGGTATATTTATTAATCAAGCTGATTATATTAGCAAATGCCCCAGTTATGGACAAAACCCAATACCACGAAACAAGGTTACTGAGGTAAGTTTTTGTTTTTCACATCCAAAAGGAAATAGCGGAAGACAATAAAAATAATTTAAAGCCTTTCCACAAGATCAATACAATCATTGTTGACAATTTTCTTCAGTCAAATGCAGTACTCCATGTTCATGGTACCTTATTGTTCTTTGAATATATGTAAATATTAGATGTTAAATGGTCATAGGTGGCAAGTGTACAAGCTATCAACAACATGAGATATCACAGGTTACCTAAAGAACCCAGCAACCAATCCCTATGACTGCTAAGAATGCCCATAAAACTGGTGGGAGAAAAACCATATTATTCAAAGGTGTTTTTATATTTGGATGATGTTTGGCCCAATCTAAAACACACAAGGAGCTCAAAATTCTTCAATAGAATATTGCTGTATGAATTTATTTCATAAATAAGCTTCTAAAATGTTTGTATAACATGAGTTTCTAAGAAATTGGTTTAGAACTACTTAAGACATTTTGTAGTCCACACCAACTTACTTTAGACAACTTACAAGCTCTCCAAAATAAGAGCTACCCTCTACCATCTTTCAAGAGCTCATTTGACCAAAAGTTGAGATAAACACCATATTAATGTTCCCTTAATGTCCTCAGGGATAATATAGATAAACAAGAAGCAGATGCGTAAGAACTTGTAGCTACATATAAATGATCAAACCAAGTATCAATTGATAGATGTAAAATAGCTTCAAGCTTAGAAAAGATGGAAAGAATCTGGGAAATGATTCGCTTACTTGCGTTCTCTATGTTTTGGACTCGGACGTGAATACTTCAGATATCCATCCCACGGAACCTTTTTCAGACCTGCTCGAACAGATATTATGTCCCTTACCCTGCATAAAAGGTCTCAAACTCCAAGATCCGAAACAAGCTAATGGAGACAAAATTTTCTCTATCAATGAATATGCTCAGTTTCATTGCAAATCAGTAAGAATTTTTACCTCTCTGCAAACTCAATGGCTGTCTCACCAGGCTTCAGATTTTGGGGCTCCAAGTACCACACATCACATACGACAGCCCAGGATGTCATTAGCTGCAGCAGATGCATTGTGAAGGACTGCCTGCAGAGAAAATGTGGGAAACATCATGATGTGAATCTACAAATGAAATACGAGCTAAACAACATAGTGAAACATCATGTGTGATTCAAATATTTAAAAGAAAAAAAAAAAAACTATGCCTGCTAAGCAGCATAATCATAGTCTTCACAAACAGGAAAGCATCTTAACAGGAAGTAAAATAAACTCTACTTGATTCTACAAGCCAAAATTCCATGCTGTTATAGTTATCTGCAGAAATTAAAATTTTTCAAGAGTTATACTTACTTCCGGCTATTCCAAAAGGCATCAACAAAAATTTTGTTGTACTTGATTGCAATTGGGCAAACAGTGCAGCCAAGTTCAAAAGCGCCCTGAACCATCAAGGAGATAAAAAAATTAAAGTTTAAAGAAAACTTCAATAATCCACCAAATATTTGCTCTTGTACCTTCTTAAACATAACAGTGTAGTGGTTGTTCACACAAGTCCCTTCAGGAAATATAAGAAGAGGGTTGTTGTCAGCACCCTGAACATGATCCCTTAACCTGAAAGATTTAAATCAAATTATCATAACCATTGGAAATAACAGGATGCAAATGTTCTTGCCCGTGACAATTTTACTTACTTCTTGGCTACAATTTCACGATCCTTTGCCTCTGAACGGTTGAACCAGATACACCCTACACTCTCTAGTATAGTGCTTTGCAGTAGTCCTAAACATAAAACCAAAACAAATCAAATAGAACATTCAGTATATTCAAATTCACATTTTATGCTCATGATCAGTCAGCTCTGCATTAGCAGAAAGCAACAAAATCAGAAAAAAGGAAAGCATAAAATCCAGGCTTCTAAAATTAGATATTTCCAATAAATGACTTCGCTTCCAATGCAAACAAAAAATATCTCAATAATAAGTTGAAACCGAGGAAGACTGCAAAACGAGTGATAATTTGCTGAAACCACTTTTCCACCTCCAGATATGAATACTCCAACAAGAACATACATTTCCTAACAATGAAAGTAAAAATGATTAATGTCCATCTAGAATTGTACATATCAATATTGAATTTCTAAAAAATCCGAAAAAAAAAGGAGTCAAAACAAAGGCAGATGATGTGGGAATTGAAAAGAGGAGAAAAAATATATATGGAACTTCATCTATTGAAAACACATAAGCTACATTTTCCCAACTCAAGAGGCATTGGAGACTCTTAACGTGCATACTGCAACATTAAATTCTTAGCATGTGTCCTACAAGCACGTGACGTTAATACTTACCAACCCATCCAGGATGCTTCTGCATGATAACAGCAAATGCAGTCATCTGTTCTAAGACGATAAAATCTATCATTGAGGTATGGTTGGCCACAAACACCTGTTCAACACAAAACAAAAAGAGATTTTGGTTAATACTCAAAAGAGATTTTGGTTGTCAACAAATTGTTTTTAAAAAAAACACCTGGGGGCTAGTTAAGGTATCTGCAGGACACATTTTAAAGAGCATAACCTGCTTAGGCCGGATGCTAGGCCTAGGACCATGGTATTTGACAACACCAGTCCATGATGCAACAAAGAAACTGCACATCATCTCTACCAAGCACCTCTGAAGAGAAAATAAGCAATCTTGAGTTTGAAAGTGAAAAGGAAATAAAATCCAATTCTCAGATAGAGAGAACAAGACATAGGAAGACAAAGTATTGGGTCAAATTTGGATCTGAAATGTGTTGATTGCATTTCAAAAAAGGGAACACCAGATATCAAATAACGCAAAAAATTATCTGAAAAAATAATTTGACAAAAAATATAGTAAGATTTTTGTTTTTTGAGATATAGAAAATATAGTAAGATTAAATGGAATTAGTCTGGGCAATAGTAATAACTCTAATCATGGACAAAGCGCATCCTTCCTGCCATGCTTTTCTTACAGTCCAGAGGGTTGATAAAGCATGTAGAGCATAATCTGCTGGTCTCCTCCTCTAATCATAGACAAACATGAAAAATTGAAATGTCCTAGAGGAGTTGGTTTATAGCATCCTGCTTCTTACACTAAAAGGTAGAGTAAAGATACCTAGGGTTCCATAAAGCAAACTTCAAGTTACTCTCTTTTTTCTATATTCCCTCATCTCTGTGGGTATCTAGACACTTACTTAGTTTCTTAGTATAGAAAGATTACATGTTGAAAGTTGCATAACCAGATGTATTAAGAAGATTATGGCTAAAAAATTTATGGAAATGGTCCCAGCCCCAAGCATAAAAATGGCAGGGAACTCAATGGCATAGTTTATTTAGTACGAACAATACCACATATAATGAAGATTCAAGAAGAAAGAGAATAACAGTATTCTAATGGTATGAATCCAGGGAACTCTGCATAAGATAAAGCTCAGACCTCTATCTTTTTTCTCAACTTATCATGGCTTCTCAGCAGATAGTGCACTGGAATGAATGATGAGAGAAATATAAACCATCCTACTGCCAACACTAGACACCTGCAGATTTTATGGATATCCAGTAATTAGTTGCGGATACAACATAACATGCGCTACTTAACAAAGCCAGTTGGCTACAAAAGAATCAGATGATTCATTAAAAATAATACCAAGATATACAATTCAAGCTCGAGATAGAGATCATTTAGTGGGGGAAATAAATTCTGCAGTGAGATTAAAGAAGAAAGACTGCATATAGCATGATTCAACACTCTCCCTCTATCTGAGCAGATAAAAAAAGCTTACCTCACAGGAAAAAGAATAAAATGTCGAATGAGCACGCCAAAACACCATAGAGGAAACAAATATATGTTCCAGTTCCAAGGTTCTGGAGGAATTGACTTAAAACATCGCGTGAAGGAGTCCTGGCAATTTCAGGTAAAATCAGAAGTTTCTATAAATAAAGATTTTTACATGTAAACAGAAAATTGATTTCAGTCTCTACTTTTCTCAAATTGATGGCATGAAATTCACTCTTAACCAGAAGATATCTATTCTTTTTGAAATATTAACCCGAAGATAGAGAAATCATGTTTAAGGAATCACCTTCCAATAAAAGAAGTAAAAGCACTCACACAGCTCACAATCTAATTATTCCCCTCCCTCCTGGACCGAAAATTTTTCCGGAATCATTTCTCCATAAAACAAACATGACTACAAAAATTACTAAGAATCGCGAGAGAGCTTACATCGACAATGGCACCGGCAGCTTCAGTCAGAGTAGGCGAAATGTCAAGCAAATCACGCCTAAAAAAGAGTTCGCCAAGCATCACCAGTCAAAATCAATCAATCAATCGCCTGAAGTCATTTTAGCTTATCGAGAAAAACCAAAGAAAAAAGAAGGCGCAAATCGGAATCTCGCCAGAGGACAGTTTTTCATCTCTAACTAGTTATCGCGCAAACGAAATCCAAATGCAAAATGACATATACATATCGAAGCATGCATGCATATACATATATATAGATACAGCTATGTCTAGAGAGAGAGGTTGTGAAGATTACAGGCGAAGCTTGCCATGAGGCTCTTGGATGGAGGATCCGGAAGGGAGGTAGTCTTCGATGTTGGGACGATCCAAATCCAATTCAGAACTTGAGGAGACAAGTTTACCCTGACTGCTCATATTCTCCGCCTCCTTTACTCCGTTGCAAATGACTTAATCTCTGAGCGCTCTGTTTCTGGTTCTCTCTTGTCTAGTGGCGGTGGGTTAACTGGAATATGTTTATTTCTTTTTCGTTTTTTTTTTTGCTGTTGTTTTCTATTGGCTGATGATTTTGATCTGGTGCGTGTTAGAAAGAAAGAAGGAAGAAGATGACGAATTTAGTAGCAATCACGCACCTCAATGCGCCCTTTGCCTATTCTTTTCCACTTGTTTTTAATGATGCCTCTCTCTCTCTCTCTCTCTCTCTCTCTGTTTATTATCAGAAACAAGAAAGTAATAAATTTTTTTAAGACCAGAAAAATTACTTTTATCATTTTAGATTTTTTATTTTTAGTTATATTTTAAATTAAATAAAAATTTATTGTAAGCTGGTGTAGTATATTGGTGAGAGTATCATTAATTTTTTGGTACATATATTAAATGATAATTTTGTGTACAAATCTAAATGAATATCCTTTATTTTTCTGAAATAATAATATTATTAAAAATATAATAATAAAGTATGAAATAATTTTTGAATTTTTTAGGTTTTCTTTTTTTTTTTTTTTTTGTTTAAATTGTGCAATGTTGTTGAGTAGCTGAGCAAGAAGAAAGAAACTTGGTCAACCAACGGCGGACAAACAATAGTATCTTACTTAATAATGTCTTCTTCATGCGGTAGCTCTGAGTTTTATATTATAAATATTGTGAAAAAGTAATATTTACATAAATACATAAAAATTCCTCCTTATATTTTTTTTTTTAAAAAAAAACTCTTATTATTGGATTAAACTATTTTATTTTAATTATTTTGAATTTACGTACGAATCAAATTTAAACCCAATATTTTTTAATCGATTTTTAGAAATTAATTGAAAGGAAAAAAGAGAACTGCTAATACAAAGAATGGATTGTTTTGAGCCCAAGCCCAGGAATTATTATTACTATATTATAAGATAATTAGATTATTTTTTGGACCCAAATATGGGGACATTGGTGGCCCAACGTATTTTTACGGACTAGTCCCAACGATCGTAGAAATATTTAGATTTAGATTATGTTTAAGAATAAATTGATATGTTTTTCCTAAGTTGACCAATTCATGTTTAGTTTTCAATTAAATTAAAAATCTGTATTGGCCGTAAAAGTCACCTGATGCAATCAGATAATTTAAATAAATGGTTTGAACAAGCAATAACCAGAATAATATACACACACATATATATATTATGGAGAAAACAAACACATGCAACAAACAATAATCTGAAAAAGTAAAATAAAAATTATGCAGTTGGAAAACAGTAGTTTAATTTAGTGGGTAGAGAATTAAAAATGAAGGATCCAATGACATATACCACTGAAGGTTTTTTTTTAAATTAAAAAAAAAAAAATCATAATTTTTATATTTTAATGAGTTATATGTTGAACTGGTTTGCACGTTGATTATTTAATTTATTAATTTAATTAATAACTTATCAATTAAATTGTTAGCTCAAAATATAGATAAAAAATTTAAAAAGTCAAAACTATCAAATTAAGTCTGATTTCAATAACTATATTTTAAAGTCATTAGATAAGATACTGCCCTTTTAATTTTAATAATTATTAGTAAATAAAAATAGAGAGACCGTTGTTTTAATTCTTAATAATTAAAAATTCACCATAAATTTCACGTATAATTATTGAATTAATCAAATTATTTTTTCTGGGCAAGTGGAAATAGTACGGAGATACGTCTGAATCTCACGTGAATTCAGTGTATTAAAGGAATTTTCACCTACACCTCATTTCACCCATGACTTGTCTCCAACAATGATTTAAAATCAACATTTTTTTTATTTTTTATTTTTTCTTCAATTTTGTTTCATTCATCGTTATTGCTTAGTGCTCAGCAAAAAGATAAGTATAAGTTTGTTCTTATATGTTTATTTTTATTAATTTAATTAAAATTATGTCAAAATATGTAACACTCCGAATCTAAGAATTAGGCTCAGAAACGTGAATTTTAATATTATTTTAATTATGTTTATTTTTTTTAAATGTCAATTTTAAACTTTTTTTAAATAATTTTTAAAAGATAAGATCAAATTATAAATAAACGAGAATATGTTTTAAAAAAATATTTAGAAAAAGGAGTCAAATAGTAAAAAAAAAAATATGGGTCATGTGTACGCCCAGTCAGCAGCACGATGAATTGCTGCACGCTGCATGGTAGACATGTCGACACAGGTTCCATGCAGGAAGCCATGCAGACAATTCGCATGTCAGGCCAATCGAACGACTCAGGGCCACTCCTACATGCACGAACGACCGAGATCAATTTTTTGGATAACTCTGATCAAACGGTTCACGTGTCTTCAACCGAACGGTCTAGATTTGTTTTCCAAATAAACAAGGTCGGGCGACTGAGGTTGATCCACGTAGGCCTAGATGGACAATCCAGATCAAAGGGATGAGAATATTTAAGAATCTCATTCAGTCAAACCCCAAACCTTAGCCGACATGCCTTGTCACAGAAGAAGAAGAAGGGTGGTCGGAAGGAGACCCAGTCGGAGAAGGAATGTCGGCGCCACCATGCCAGAACGCCGAAAACACTCTGGTAAGCTAGAAATTCTTCTCGTTCTTCCTGTTTCTCTGCCCTTAGTCATCTAACGTGTTTTCGATGCAGGGTAACCGAGAGAAGCCGCACACTGCGAGGAAGGAACGACAGAGCTCGGTTGAATCGCAGTACCGGATGACCAAAACCGTCAGTAAGCCTTTGTTTTTCCCTTTCTTTCGCCGCAAAACACCTTCTAACCACGATTTAAATAAATTTTCACCAAGGACCGGCCAAAACCAGTTTGACCGAAAGGATGAGCCACTGGAGAAGAGGACCAGGTGGCAGAGCACGGCAGCGCCACTGCGCTGGAACCCCAACCCGACCTCCGGTGAGATTTTTGCCATTTTTTACCGTTTCTTACGTAATTTCACATCATTTTAACGTATGTTTTAATCTTATCAGAAAAATCCAAGAAAATTCGAGATCCAAAAATCGTCGAGAATCGTAGTGAAAAAGCGATGTTTTGAACATTGACCCAGTGTAAGAATCTCCCATCCATTTTTTCTATTACAGTGAAATTAAAACTAAATTAATAATAAACAAAAATTTTGGATAACTGACAGTTTCTTGATTAATTAAGTACATGTTTTTGATGAAGCAAGTAATCGGTCAGTTTATACTTGCTTAATTGTGCTAACTATTTATTTGGTTACTTTATTGTACTTATTTATTTACTTTGTTTTATTTTAACCTACTTTAATTTATTTGTCTTAATTTATATTTCTCGTTGTTCTATTTTGTGCATAATACATTTCAGTCAGCATAATGTATATTTATTTCATTCACATATTTTGAAATATAAATTTCGTACTCTTGTTTTACTGGGGATATGGGTATATGTGTCATTTGGGGTTAAATAATAAATGAAAGAAATAATATGTATGAACTAATGTGATTGAATGAAAAGGGTTTATCGGGTGTCATAGGTAAGAGTGTACAAACTTGGTGCATAAGGCGAACCCTACTATGAACGTTACCCTCAACCGTATGGGGTTAAAAAGTCCCATACCGAAAAGGGTTGGGAGTTTATAAGTATCGCTCATACCAGACGAGATATTGAAGTAGTTGTTTGTTGTGCCGCTTGTTATCAGATGTGGCAACGGAACGGTCGTTTAATTACAAATGAAATGTTCATATCCATGTATAGTGGAGATCCCTATGGACACCCAGCGACACAGGTAGGGAAAGGTAAAATGATGGTAAAAAGGTGAACACGGTAAAAAAATCCGACTTGAAAAATGTGAGGAGCCAAATGTTATATGTCTACTTCAGTATACTGTTAGATTGTGATTCTGATTTTATTTTAATGAATAGTATTCGAGAAGTTATAGGTTAGTTGAGAAAATACTAACATTTTTAGTTAAACGAATAATGAATGTAATGGCATTCAGGTTTTATTAAGAATGAGCTTCATTTGATATTTTATATTTTTTACAACCTTTTGATTTTTTGTATCAGTGGTAAGGTATTGATATTCTTATATAATTAGTGTAGTTCACCTCTTTTGTAATATCGGGATCCAAAATTTGGTCCGAAATCAATTTTTTTATTTATAAAAATAATAAAAAATATATATTTAATTTAGTTTTATTAAATTTTTTGAGAAAAATAAGTTATTAATGAAATTAAAAACAATTTTAGGGAATATGGGTGAAATTTTGAGTTCATGAGGTGTTTTTGAAAGAAAAATTAAAAACATGGGATCAAAATACAAAAAGAAAAAATTCGGCTACGTGGGACAACCCAGTCAGCAACCACGACGAACTAGATTATGTTGCGTGGCAAAACACACTGACATCGACGCGACGCGGGAGGACACGCAGGCGATCCACGTGCCGAACGATTCGATGGTCCATATTTAATTTCATGCTCGTGAACGGCTCAAATGCATTCCTTCCTTAGGTATGACCGGACGGACAAGATCAATCACGTGAACAGTGCATATTCGCCCACGCAATCGGTCTAAACAGACAACGATCGGACAACTCTCCTTGCTCTATGTTGATGTGAATGGTTGACCCAAATCGACGCGGGATAAGTATATAAATATCGCATCGTAGGAAAACTCTAACCTTAGCCACATTTGCCCTCGTCAGAGAAGAAGGACCAGCTGTCAGAGAAGGAGACGGACCCCCGGCCTTTGCTGCACTGGAGCCATCGTTGTCCGCCAAAAAAGGTAAAAAAAAATTTCTACCTACTCAGAATTCGATTTTGAGTCTCCCTATAGCCATATCGGAGCAAAAAGGATGGTGTGTGAGCCGAAAATCATGGCCAAAGTTCAGCAGAGCTGCCACTACTGAAACCATAAAACCCCTCCAATGAGCCCCTTTCCGTTTTTCGTTTCACACAATGTTTTGACAATTGTGTTCACCGTCATTTTCTATGTAGGTTAGCCAAAGAAGAAACCCATCCACGAAGGAGAACCAGCGAAGCTACTGCACCCGAAGATCCCCGCTGATATGTTCAATTTTTTGCCATTTTCTGGCTAATTGAGGCTCCCTAACATATTATTTTGCATGGATAAATGTAAAAGCAGTCAAAATTGGCCAGGTCGATGGGAATCACCACCATGGTCGGCGAAGCCAGCACTGGATCATGGCGGCGCTGCCTTGCCAGAATCCTAAAATTGACCAAAAAGGGTTTCCAACACAGATGTTGAATTTTTGAAGTATTTTTAAGTACGTGACGAGTATTTTAGATTCCTGTAGAAAAAATTTAAGAAACTCGAGATCCGTTAGAATGAGTGCTAGATAACACAGCGTTTCGAAACACTTATCTGGGTAAGGATTCCTCACCTTATTCTCGGTTACGGTAAATTGAGGATTAATAATGAATAATTGTATATTTTGTGAAAAATTAAAAAAAATCCTAAAAATATTATAGGTCACTAATGGAGTCAGAACCGATTAGTTCTTATTTGTCTTGGTTCCCTATTTACTTTCCTATACTGCTTGTATTTACTTACTATCATCCTATGTATAATTGAATGGATAATTTTTATATCTTCTTGATTATTTGGTTTAAATGATTATGCTAAACTGTATCGTTTGCTTAAGTATCATTATGAATTAATCTGTGAATATAAAATGAGATATTGGTATACTGTAGTAATTATTTGAATGATGAGAATCTAATAAATAAAAGCTTGCTAGGAATCCTGAGAAATGGTGGATGAACTCGGTACATAGGAAACCCTACCATAGACATTATCTTAGTCGGACGAGGTTAAAAAGTCCAATACCGAATGAGTTTTGGGAGATAAAGTTCATTCTCATACCGGACGGAGTATCGGAACGATGCTGTTTTTGGCACCCATTACTGGATGGGGTATGGAGACGGTCAGGTTAATTGTCAAATCTCAATACTGAGTATACAAGTAAAGGGATATCCCTATACACCATCAGGGGTACTAGTAAATAGGTTAAAAAAGAAGTATTGCTGATCCTATATATGAAATTGAAATGTATAAATTGATTTTGGAAAAAAAAATCGTAACAGTAAGTATCGAATAAAAAGTTTTAAAATTAAATGTATTTATTTAAAACAATGGCTCTATTAGTTGTTCTTTAATTTTTACCAATCTTTGATTTTTCGTATAAGTGATTAGTATGATATTCTTATTGAGTTAATATAACTTACCATTTCATAAACCATTTCAGATTAAGAAGATCAAGATCAAGATCCTGATCAGCAAGATGGTTGTGAGTAATTCACCTCCCAGATTTCCTTCAAGTGCTAGTGAATGTTGTATTAGGATACTCATTTATTCTTTTTTCTTTAATTACTGTTTGTCTTTTATGAACAACGTAAAATGAAGATTCTCGTCGTTCTATTGGGCAATTCAATTTATTGTGTAAGGAATGTAAACAATAACATTATTACTCGCTTTCGTATTTAAATTATAAATTCATTTTCTTTAAGTTTTTGGGGCTTTACACTTATTTTATTGACTATTTTAGATCAGGACTATAACACCCAACATTTCATTATTTTTATTTTTATTAATTATTATTATTTTATATATAAATATAATTATTATTTATACAATTTTAATTTAATTTATTTAATTTTAATTTAATTTAATAAAAATAAAAAAAATAATAATAATAATAAAGGTAAAAATTGGTTAGGAATTTAATTAAAAATAATTTTGGAGAAAATGAGTGAAAATTTGGGTTCTAGGGGTATTTTTGAAAGAAAAATCGAAAACCGAGGGTCAAAACGCAATTTAAAAAAGTTACACCACGTCAGCTGCCTGGTTAGCAGCCCCGACCAACCAGGACGCGCCAGGTGGCAGAGGCGTTGACGCTGGAGGCCACGCGGGGGGAGCCTCGTGGGCGATCTGCGTGCGCACGATCGAACGACTGAGATCCGTTCCCGCGCGCACAGACGGTCCAGATCAAAACGCGTACGGACAGCCCAGATTGCATCGCGCACAGATGACCCAAATTGAATTGCGATGAACGATCCAGATTCACTCCTTATTTAATTACGATCAGACGGTTTAGATTAAAAGTGATGGACGACTTAGATCAAAAGTGGATGGGTATAAATAACCCCATCCGCACCCAAACCCTAACCCTAGCCGCCAGAGCTCCTCGCCGGAAAAGACAGCTCAGCCTCCGGGGAACCGACTGCCGCCACCCGCCGCCATACCGGAGCAATTTTCGACCGCTAAACGAGGTAAAAATTTCTCCTCTTGCACGAAATTCAATTTTAAACCCACCCATGGCCAAATCAGAGTGAAAGAGCCAGCCGATTAGCCGAAAAATGCTGCCCAAGCTCGGCGCCGCCGCCGCGGGGTGTTTCAAAAAATACCTCCGATGAGGCCTTTTCCGATTCCCGTTCGATGTGATTTTTCCACCGTTGTGACCACCGTTTCCTTCTTTATAGGTTGACCGAAGGAAAATACCCAACTGCAACGTGAGCTGGAGGAGCCGCTGCACCGGAGAGCCCTACCACTGGTGAGTTTCGATTTTCTGCATTTTTTCAGCCCACCGATGGCCCTAAGTGTGTTTTCTCGGAGGAACCGGTGCAAGTTCGGCTGAATTCGGCCAAAAATGGTCAAAAACAGCCAACCCGAGGCGGATCACCGCCGAGAGCACGGTAGAGCCGCCGTGCCAGAATTTTAAAATTGGTCGAGTAGGCCGTAGGTATGATTTTTGGGTTTATTTAGGACACTTGTAGGTACCGTAAGTGCGTTTCAGTTCCCAAAGGAAAATTCAAGGAACCTTGGGACAGCTAGTAGGCGCAGTAACCATCTAGTTTTCGGCGTCGAATCAAAGTAAGGACACCTCACCCTATTTTCTATCATGGAATTAAAGTTTAAATAAATAATAATACGGTCTATTTTGCACAAATTAAATATATGTACTTGATTAATTACAGATTGCTAATGGAGACCAATTTGGACATCATTTTCTGTTGATTTTTGTCGATTTATTTTACAGTCTAAAAGCATTATGGTATCTGATTTATATATTGTATGATTTAAATGCATGTATTAGTGTTTTACTTGACCACTGTTTGATTTTGGGATCTAAGATATGATTGTATTGTCGGATACATGTTTACTTGTTTATGTATTTCTGTTTGATTTGGTAACGGAGACTAAGGACAAATAGGAATGGATGTGATCTAATAAAGGGATAAGGTGACAGCCTCATTAGATATCCTGGGAGATGGTAGACGGACCGGGTTCATAGAAAATTCTACCGTAAACGTTGTCTCATACCAGATGAGGTATGGAGACTTGGTCATTTGGCGCTCATACCAGACGGAGTATGGGGACAACCCGCTTCACCCTCATACTGGATGAGGTATTAAGGTTTAATATCTTGACATTCATACCGGATGAGGTATGGGAACAACCTTGGAATTAAGATTATTAAGAAAAATAGTTCATGTGTAGAGGGGACACCCCTATGGATCCCCATGGATACTACTAGGTTGGTAAAACGAGAAACGATAATGATTAATTATTGTTAATGAATACGAATTTATGATATATTTTATGTTACTGATTATGCATGAAATTGTGATTTGTATGATATTATTGCTTCTATAATTTGTTTCTATAAATTCCCCAATGGTAAGAAAAAGGGTAAATAGTTTTATTTTAACTAAATGTATTGGTTTAAATCTATTACTTTATTGGTTGTTTTGATTTTCTACCAATCTTTACTTCTGTGATGGCGATATAGTGTGATGTCTTTACTGGGCTAGTGTAGCTCACCCCTTATTTAACCATTTCAGATCAGGAGGACCCGGTTTCCGAGTCCAATCCGCAAGAAGGTTACGAGTATATGCTAGATACTTTATAGTTTCTTTTATTTTTTCTATTTTTCGTATTTCTTTCAGAGAATTTATTCCGTGATGTTTGTTAGTACTTTTGAGTTATCGTGTAATGAATGTTAATCTTAGCCTTTATTTTGCTTCCGCACTCAAATTATTATATGCATTTTTTTAAAAAAATTTCGGGGTCGTTACAAGGACGACGAATACCCGTATCCTAAACAGTAAGAGACCAGTTAAAGAATTATCTCTTTCATTTCGTCAGTTTCAAGTAGATGTTAACCATATTTATTTTCTTTATATGTTTTTCCTCATTTAAGTTTCAAAAGTATTCTCATAGCCCCTATTGAACATTTTAAGTAAAGGTGTAAGGAATATAACTTTCAAATTTTAATTGCTTCCACTAAAATAATAAATTTCAGTATTGTTTATTTTATTATTATTGAATTATATGCTCTAAATTTCGAGTAAGAGTTTGAGCTCTTACAAGATAATTGAGAAAATATGGGTTGATATATTGTTATCATTGTTGTGTTAAATCTTAATAAAATATAATACCATACAAGGTATAGGTTAGTTTTAATGAATTCAAAATATTATTTATTGAATTGGTTTTATTT
Organism: Carica papaya; assembly: GCF_054855325.1. Taxonomy (NCBI): domain Eukaryota; kingdom Viridiplantae; phylum Streptophyta; class Magnoliopsida; order Brassicales; family Caricaceae; genus Carica; species Carica papaya. The sequence continues at coordinate 8,831,889 of NC_142314.1, read as the reverse complement.
AGTAAATTCATTTCCTATCAAGTGAGATAGAAATGTGTATATAAATTTTTTTTTTTTGGAATATGTATATAGGTTAGTTTTTTTCAAATGTGTATACAGGGTGTAGGTTAGTTTTTGTTTTTTAAACGTGTATATAAATAAATTCAAAAGATATTCAAACATAGGATTATATAATCAATTTATCATTAAGTAATTGTTTGTAAGTTACATTCCTAACCCGTTTATATTTATTAAAATTATATTATACAATTTTTAGGTAATTTTTAAATATCAATATATAAAAATTATATATTTTATGAATTAAATAATATTTGTACATAAGTAATAACATAATTTCATAAGGATTGCAGACATAAAACAACATTTAATAAAAATATACGAATAAATGAAAACATGCTCTTATGCGAAATAATAGAAATACACACTATCCAATCAATGAATAAATCATAATATATTTTATTTGTTTTAAATTAAAATAAAAAATTACCTAATGAATTTTTTTTTTGTGTGTAAAAAATTTAATCCAAAAATAAATTTAAAAATAAAATGGTATAAATAAATAATATATTGGCTTACCATTAACCGTAAACCGTAAAGAATCTTACCCTAAATCAAGTATCAACGTCAATCTATACTAAAAAAATAGTAAAATTTACTCTTCATAGGACATTTCCAAAACACAATTTTCTTAATCTTCATCTTGGAAGCAATCAATTAATGTCGTCAAGGCCATCGGTTATCATGACAACATCAAAATGCATGTCGATATTCATAATTTACCTCTCCTAATAAATTTTTTTAAAGAGAAAATAAAAGCTAACAAATGGGTTTAATCAACAATTTTTAGAGTTTTTGCATGTCAAATAGTAAACTTAACAATACCCCAATTGAAACCCACCTAAAATTTATTGGCAAGAAATGGAAAGCTATAAAATTGAGAAGGCAAATAAATGATAGTTGACAAAAGAGGTGGGTGAGTCTCATGCATGTTATATTAAGCAAAAAAGAAACAAAAGCAACGGGCCAATTAAACTTTCCTTAGTTGCCTCCTTAAGCACATCACTTCTTTTTCATTATAAGGACAATACTCCTCTAGGTTGTGTGTACTTATTACGTGCTTTATGTTTTAAGAGAAAAACAAAATAAATATAGTATTAACCAATGGGACCAAAATGCAATTAAAAAAAAGAAAAAGAGACGTAATGGGATATTTCTATTTTTAATAAAAGTGGTTTTCTTGGGTAGCATGTTAAAAACATTTCCATATTAAGTTGCCTTGAAAAAATCTAGTTGTCTTTCATTTTCAACAACATATAATTTTATTTTATTTTATTGAATTCTATAATTATATAAATTCAGTTTTATATGATTTTTCTTAGATTCCCTAATTAGATTTCACACATTTAAATGTAGATTTAAATTTTGACATCTCATCTAGAAAAAAAAAAATTAGAAGGATGTGAGAATGGTAATTTAAAGAGAGGATTCATTCGGTGAATAAATATATATTTTTTCTTTATTTATTTATGTGAGCATTATGATAGTTAAACCTTAATTCAATTAAATACATGAAAAGTGTGCGAAAATACAATAAATGTGCTGAGTATTTAAAAATATTTTTGATAAATTATTCATTACTTAATAAAAAGCAACTATTTATAAGAAATTTGTGAGTAACAATTATTATAATAATATAATTACAATTGTTACCAAAGTAGCATTAATTATATAATTATTGTTAATAACTTATCTCTGTAATCACTAATAATGATCCGACGGACATATTTGTTAATTTATAATTATTTTTTATTGATAATAACATTTTTGTTATGATTAAAATTTTAAAGGTTTAGTCATCATATATGAATATTCATCATCTTATAATTTAAAATAATATATACATATGTCATATATGATATTATAATTACTATCTGATATATTTATTTTGAATCTATCTACACTAGTAATTTTTCAAAAATTTATTGCATCTCAATTTTAATCTAAGAATAGCATGAAGACCAATTTTACCAAGTAAATATATTTTCTCCCATCCTTTTTTTTTTTTGGTAAAACATTTGGTACATGTAAAAATAAACAATTAACAAATTACTGTGTGTATATTATGAAAAAGATTTGATATTCCCCTTATTTTATATATTCTCAAAAACCAAAGTTCAAACAAAATTACTCAAAAATTGATTTGTGGGAAACTAAATAAATATTATTTTCTCAAGAAAACCAAATATAAATAATTGAAATTTTTTCATTTTTTCTAATTTTGTCCAAAATTTGCACATAACACGAACTTTATCAAGTAGCATAATTCGAATTTCTTGATTTATTACTTAAGCATTTTTAATGTTTCCATTAAATTAATTAATTTCCGGTTGCATGTCAACTACCTAACATAATCACCACCTAATTCAAACCAATCCCCACGTATAATCAGCAAACTTATCATTGAGATAGAAATTAAAAATTAAAAAAATAAATCCTCAATTCGGCCAGCCCTTATGTTGGGCCCACACATATTTTGACGATCTCATCACCCTATGATCCAAATCAGACAGCTCACAACTCAGTCCCATTCAACAGAAATTATTTTAATGATCTTCATTATTAAATATTTGATTAACCAGGTTTAAATTTCGTTGCAGCCTTGGATTAGGGATGACGTCAGTGCGTAACCAGAAAGAAGAGTCCTTGATTAATGTTAGAATTACGGTTTAATTGAATAATTAAATTGAATATTAAGTACAAAGCTTCGAAACGACCGGACTCTCCAACGTTTTAAGCCGCTCCCAGACAAAAAAGCACCAAATGAAAATCACGTTGTTTGTAACAAACCGGAGCCCATAACGAAAACAGGATTTGAAGAAGCCACTCACCGGTTGTCCCATCCCCACGCTCCTTCAGCCACGTGCGCGCAAGTGTCAACCGCTTCGACGTTGACTGACTCCTCTTATCGGAGTTGGCACGCGCTGGGAGGGTTTCTGAGGATTACTTCCTCGACGGAGAAAACAGAAATGGGTCGGTCAGGGAAGGTCGCCCTGGAGCACGTGTGCAACACGTGAAGAGAGAGAAAGTGCGTGAAACAGAAAATGTTTGCAAAACTTTGTGTGTAAAGTGCTCGTACCGGTTTTATACATACATGGAAATGTTATCACTGTTAAAACTTATCATCGTTTATAGCTGTTGGAAATAAATGAGATTTATTATTTTTATTTACAAACTAATCAGGTTTATAATGTGTTTAGGCAACTAATTAAACTCTAAGCACTCTAATATTTATTTTTTTAAAAATCAACATTATTTTTAGATAGAAATATGTACATTAATTAAGTAATATATATAAATAATAAAAAAAAATTAATAAAAATACATAATTTTACTTAAATGTACCATGCCTTATGCAAAAAAAGAAAGTACACGAGTGCCAGTCAAAAAATAATTGATAAACACTATAATTTCTTGCAATAGATAAAAGCCACACGAGTATACTTCCGGTATGATAGCTGTGATTTTGACACGTAGACTGTTTGGTTAATCGGATCATCTAATCTTGCGCTTTTAAGTGCGTCCTCAAAGTGGTTTCACCCCAACAAGCTGTAAGCATATACAGCTGAGAATTTTCCAGTAAGATTTACGCGCGATTGGTTCGAGGAGAGGCAACAATAAAAAAAAAAAAAAAAAGTGTGTTTGTTTGTTTGGATTCTTCTTCTACCGGGGAAGAAGAAAACCAAGCAAATCCCCTTTCAAAGTGCAAATGGCGTCTTCTCTGTGCTCCTCGTTGCAGAACCAGAGGAAAGAACGAGCCCGTCCCTTCATTTAACAGGCGGCGGCGGCGCTGTTTGCTTGCACGACGAAGACGACGACTACAGCCTTCAGGAAATTTATCTCCCTCTTTGTTTCCATTTGTGGAAATGAAAGTAACGACAAAGAGAAAGAAGAGAGAGTTCAACGACGACAATAAGATGTTTTTTGCTGGAGTCCGCTACCGTCTTCTCCTCTTTATCCATCTCCGCCACCGTCTCTTGCCCCTCGCCTCCGTCTCCTCAGCCTGTCTCCTTGTACTCGTCTTTGCCACCTACTGTCTCATCTCTCCCCCCGGCATCCTCCACAATCCCCAACTACGCCACTACGTTTCTGTATGCTTCCCTCTTCCTCCTCTCCATCTCTTTTCTTTCTATAAATACATGGATATGTATTTGGTATATAGTTATATTTCTACGAATACGATGATGTAGTCAATATATTTATATATGTTTTGCGTTCGTTTCGAGAGGTAGTGCACTACGGAGTGTGGATTCTCTGGATTTTTACATAATTATCTTCGTTGTCTTTTCCGCTTTGTAAATTCATGTTTGAGTTTATAGGTGACTCTTGTGACTTTAATCCGATTTTTTTTATTTTATTCGTTTAGTTTGATAATGGTCTGGAAATGGAATCGAAGTTCGATGTGGAGACGGTATTTCGAGTTCCGGTACGGAAAATTTTCTAAGCAAAATTCTTGTTTTTCGCTGCTTGTTCATGTTTCTTCCCTGTTTTTTTTCCTTGAGATAATGTGTTTTTAAAGTTGAATTTGTTGATATACCTTCGATAATATATATTTTTAAAATTGAATTGGTTGATATACTTTTCTAGCTTCGACTTTTCCCAGTGATGATTTTTTGACGGTAATCGTTTTAGTTGACAGAGAGGGTGGTTTTTGGCTTGTATCACAGGAAAGAGGAGGGAACCCAGATCATGATTTGTGGAGCTCGAGCCAATCTAAGTTCTATTTCGGTTGCAGTAAAGCCAGTGATAAATTTCAAAGTAAATTATTCATGAACATGTCACACAGAAATTTGTCCATTTTTTTGGAGCCAATATTTGTTTAGTTTTTCTTTCAAATATTTGTGGGGACTTTGTTAGCAGTTTCCTGGTAGTTCTGAGTATGAATCTAAAGTTGTCTATTGTCCCTAATTGAAACTAATATTGGTAGATTTGCGGTAATATAAATGCCTTGTGTTTTGATGCCGAAATTACTGATGTTTAAAACTCCATGGTTTCCCTATCCAGGATTTGATTTAGAATTAAGAGTTCTCTTTGGGAAAAAATTTTAAGGCTCCATTGTTCCCTCCTAAAGTTCTGTTGTTTGTTTGTTTCTTTTGTGTGATTTACTCTTGCGCTAAATATTATATGATCTGATATTTGTTGAATATGTGACAGTTGCTAATGAGAAAACACAGCCCAATCGCTATTTGTTGATAGTTACAAGCGGAGGCTTGAATCAACAGAGAACTGGGGTGAGTTTATATTTACTGAGAAACTGCAGCAGTGATTTCATTGATTGAATAATTGATTAATTTTCTAAGTGCAAAAGTCTATACCAAATTGGAATGGCTCTCTTCTGCAATAAGTGAAATGCCAGTCCTTTCTAATTCTCCCGAGAAAAAGAAATTACAGAAGTGAAAGAGCTACAACAGAATGAAGAAATTAATTGATATAATCTTTGTTTTGTTTAGTTTTTTAATGTTAGTGATGCGAAGGAATAGGATCATATGTGAATTAGAATCTGTACTATCTTATGATTGGGCATGTTTATGGACTCTGTGTATGGGACTCTGCTTACAGTCCATACCCTGTTTTGATTTATGTCTGTTCACCTTTAGAAGTGTGTAAACTTGGGTTCAGAGAATTTGCTATTTCTTAAGATTCTTTCATTTATACTCTTTGGCATCATTGTTAGCAAAGATGGAAGCTCTTTTATCCTTCTGCCTGCCATTCTTGAAGGCTGATGACTGATTGCATTTAATTTATTAATTCATGACTAGAATATGGTGCATGATAGACATTGTTGTTAAGTTTTTCTACTGAGGCTTTTTTGGTGTATTTTCGCTGTAGATAACTGATGCAGTTGTAGTAGCTTATATTTTGAATGCTACTCTCATTGTTCCCAAGTTAGACCAGAACTCTTACTGGAAGGACAGCAGGTTTTCATTCATATATGTATCTTCCATATATTGTAATTATCATAAGAAGTTGCTTAAATTCTGGAAAGGTGTATGCATTTTACGTGCTGACACGTGATTTGGTGTTTGGTGCAGCAACTTCGATCAAATCTTTGATGTTGAATGGTTCATTTCATTCCTATCGAAAGAAGTAAAAATTGTCAAAGAGCTCCCTGCAAAAGCAGGGAAAGTTACAATCCCTTCTATGCGTGTTCCAAGGAAGTGCAATGTAAAATGCTATCTTAACCGTGTTCTGCCTGTTCTTAACAAAAGACATGTAAGTTTTCAGCATCTATGAGAAGTTGCATCACGATTTTGGCAGCAAAAGTACTTCTTTCCACTGTGATGTTTGTTCAATTTCAACTTTCATTTTATTCATACCTTTTGTGTATTAGCAGAACACAGTAATATGATCACATATAACTCCAAGAAGTCGAGGTCTTCATCCTCCCTGTGTAGTCTTCTTTTCTTTTCTTTTTTTGTTGCTATGCTGTAGGAGTTGATGAAGCCTGAGGTTAGGCGTTTTGATTTATCCTATATCCTTTGCATTTCAAAGGTGAATGCTTGTCAGCTGTCTATCAAGCTAAGTAGCTGAAAGAAATCCTCTGTGCTAAATATGAAAGTTTCAGTTAGAACTCTGAATCCTCAATTTATTGGCATGTTTTGTTATGTGCTTTGATTCAGAGTTATTTATATCTCTGTTAAATAGATTTGACAACAATAGAGAACATTACTGGAAGCAGATGTAGCGAGAAGGCCTAGGTATTATTTTTACAATTGTGTTTTGTTATGAAGAGAATCATGAGTTTGCATCATGTTCAATCTTTTGTATTATTTGACTTTTGAGATTGTTATTGATGAAGATGATGTGTAATTTTTCGTACTTCGATTTTCTTGGCTTAACAAAAGCTTATTTGCTGGTTATCCTTTTTGCATTGCAGGTTCTTCAGCTCTCAAAGTTTGATTACAGACTTTCAAATAGGTTAGACAAAGATTTACAAAAGCTGAGATGTAGAGTTAACTACCATGCTTTGAAATTTACCGATCCTATTCGTGAAATGGGTAAAAAATTGGTGGAGAGGATGAGGATGAAAACCAATCATTTCATTGCTCTTCACTTGAGGTAAAAAGTGCAATATTACCTGTTAGATTATATGTGGAAGTTTGTGTCTTCTATTCATTCTATTATTTTATTATTCTCAAAATTCTGTTCCAGTTACTTTTGTGATATTATGAGATTTTTTAAGCCTTTTTATGAGATTTTGCTGCAGAAGGATACCTTTGTTAATGCAAGTTTGTGTATCATGTAATAGATTTGAACCTGATATGCTTGCCTTCTCTGGTTGCTATTATGGTGGAGGAGAAAAGGAGAGAATGGAACTTGGTGAAATCCGAAAGAGGTGGAAAACTTTACGCGTCAGTGCCCCTTAACTCCTCAAGTTCTCACAAAGAAAATGGGTGCCATCAATAATTTATAGGATTCTCCTGACATTAATTTGTGACATCATGCAGAAACCAAATCCTGACAAAGGACGAAGACATGGAAGATGCCCACTCAGTCCAGAGGAAATTGGTCTTGTGCTGAGAGCATTGGGCTATGGCAGTGATGTTCACTTATATGTGGCGTCAGGTGAAATATATGGAGGTGAAGAGACATTAGCACCATTGAAAGCACTTTTTCCGAATTTTCATACAAAGGAGACCATAGCAACCCAAGAGGAATTGGCACCATTTATAACATTTTCTTCTCGCATGGCTGCGCTGGACTTCATTGTTTGTGATGAAAGTGATGTTTTTGTCACGAACAACAATGGCAACATGGCTAGAATGTTAGCTGGACGGAGGTAAGTTGCTCTTTTTTTGCTGTTGTTTTTTTGTCTACAGTCAGCAATTCTGATAATGGCATTAAATCATATTCGTTTTTTTTCCTATTATAGTAATATATAGAGATTTGTTCATAATGTTCTATTTCAAGACATAATAATAGTTGCTTTCATCTTTTCAGTATATGAAACCCTTATGTTATCTGAAATTATTCTCTTCTGGCTTTAGCCTTTGTGATTGCAATCAATTCCAGAATGATTGCGATCCCCAGCTACTTAATTGTTCACATGTTTGATTTTGGCCAGGAGATACTTTGGGCACAAACCAACAGTCCGTCCAAATGCCAAAAAACTGTACAAGCTCTTCCTAAACCGAAATAACATGACATGGGATGAATTTTCATCGAGTGTTAGAACTTATCAGATTGGCTTCATGGGAGAGCCCAATGAGTGGAAGCCAGGAATGGGAGAGTTCCATGAAAACCCATCGTCCTGCATATGTGAAGATTCTGAAGCAATGGCAAGCAAAATTCCAGCTCTTCATCAACAAACTCATGATGGCCACAGAAAGGGTACGAAGAATATGATTCAGGGTATAGTTGGTGCCAATGGCGAGCATGGATTTGAGAATGAGAAAAAAGATTACGTGGGGAGTACCAAGGATTCTGGTGATTCAACCGAGGAGCTGGCAAGTGAGGATGAGCAAGAATGGTTCGACACGGATTATGCAGAGGATTTAATTATTCTTCCCGGTAAAGACGTGTCCCATGAAACATATTTAGATGGCAATTTATCAGGTAAAACAGATCACCCAGAAGTAGAAGAGTTCTTTTCAGATTAAATGAAGTTAAGACTCCAATATTGGATGACCTAATGCGTACAGTGCCTAATTCCATTTTACATTGAACTCATGGGTCCTTTGACGGGAGAGCTCCGTGTATATAAACATCTAGGTAAAATTGGTAGTTTCTCTGGTGGAAGATTTGCCGAGCTCACAGTTGGAGCCGTAAGGATTCGAGGCTGCATTGTCATGGAAGTTCCCTGTGGGTATAAACATTTGAAGGAGACTCTTGCTGTAAGGTAGAGGGTGTAAGAAAAAAAGAGTAGGTTTTACTCATAAAAGCTATCTTTCTAATATTTTTCTATAGGCAAGCCACAGATTTTATATAGGGAACGGAAAGTTAAAAGGATAGAAAAAATTCTTTAGTTTGTAAAGTGAAAAAACTGAAGGAAATTGTAATGAGGTTCATTTTTTCCTAATATGGCGAAGAGTGTGCGATCATAAACTGCCTATCACTTCCATTACTTCTGATGATACCAGTCTAAAAAGTATATCCGTACATGTTAAATTTTAGGCTAAAATAATTTTTTGGTATTTGTACTATTCGTTTTGTTTTTTTCTCAAATTAGTTTCTGTTTCTGTTTTGGATTAAATTAGTTTCTAAATTCTTGAAAGTTACATATGGATTAATTTAACTAAATCCATTTTTTTTTTTGAATTGAAAATCTAAAAAACTAATTTAAACAAAAATAAATAGTACATAAACTAAATTATTATTTTAGCCTTAAAAATCTTACATATGTTTTCCATTTTATTTTTTTTCTTTTTTAATTCAGCAGCTGTCATCTATAAGTGCATATTATAACGGCTCCATGTTTTGCAAAAATTTGTCCCCCCATGATGTTAAACCGCCGTCGGTGATAACGTCAAAGTAACTGCTCAAACGGTGTCGTTTTCTTCAGGGCCGGGCTGAATTTATGGAGCAGCGAAGTTTTCAGGCCCATGCACTGCAAATTTGTTGAACAAGAACAATGTTCCACGCTTCCAAAAGCATTGTTTGACTGAAACGGCATCGTAACAGCCATACGACGAAAAAAGGCCGAGTCTGAAATGAAGCTGAACAGATGTGTCAAACTGTCAACTTGTAATCCATTTCATAGACTGACGTGGCAAGATTGACATCCATTATTCTCTGTACATTCACTCTCTCTCTCTCTCTCTCTCTCTCTCTCTCTCAGTAACCAGAGAGCAATGGCGTGTAGTAGGCTCCCCACTCAACTGGCGATACCTGGCAACATCCACCACCGCCACCTCTCCAAACTAAACGGCGGCACACTGTGCTGGAGACGCAATTTAGCAGCTGAACCTCTTCTCTTCCCTACCCTCTCCTCGCCCATTTCTCTCTCCAGTAATTAATTATCCCCAATCTCGAAAATTCCTCGTCATTAGTTTTGACTTTTTATGATTATCAATTCTTAAAAGTGGTTATGTGGGTGTGGTGGATTCGTTTGTTAACAGGGAAATCCTCGAATGTGCAAAGGACGGTGGTCACATGCAGCGCGGGTGGGGCAGTGAATGTGGGGCCAGGGACTCCGGTGAGGCCGACGAGCATTCTGGTGGTGGGTGCCACCGGCACTCTTGGCCGACAGATCGTGCGGCGAGCGCTCGACGAAGGGTATGACGTGCGGTGTCTGGTCCGACCCAGACCTGCTCCCGCTGACTTCCTCCGTGATTGGGGCGCCACCGTTGTTAATGTACGATTTCTATTACCTGTAACTAGCATTTACATTGTTTTCACTTTTCTGTCCTTCCTTTTCTTTTATGTTCTTGTTTGGAGTCGTTGGGTTTTGTTTATGATTACTCAAATTTCATTCATAGAAACAGAACACAAACAGAGAAGGTAGCTGATACATGTATAGCAACAATTTTACGCGTTGTAGCTGTGTTCATTTAAGATTTTGTGTATTGATATTATGTTAGCTTCTTCGAGCAGGGAGATCTTAGTAAACCTGAGACGATACCTGCAACATTGGTTGGAATTCATACGGTAATTGATTGTGCTACTGGGCGTCCAGAGGAGCCGATAAAAAAGGTATTTTTTTCAATATTTCCATCTTTAACTTCCAAAATTTAGCCTGAAATGTCAGAAAACTCAGTATGTCCTTGTTATTTTAAGTGTTGTTTTCCAATTCAACGATGTATCTTGTGGAATAAAAGACGTCTTAGTTTTGTCAAGGAAAGAGTGGCATCTATTTGCTTTGGAAGAGGGGTGAGAAAGATGAACGTGTAAATGCAGTAACCGAGTATTGATACTTTTTATCTTTTAGTATAGAAGCTGTATATATAATTTGTATGCGTTTGTTTCCCAATCCTCAGATATCTGATAATTTTCCATATTTCAAGACGTGCTGCAATCATGTTTTACTATTAATTGTTTTCCTTTATCTGATCTTTCTATTCTGTTTAGGTAGATTGGGAAGGAAAAGTTGCTCTTATACAATGTGCAAAAGCAATGGGAATTCAGAAATATGTATTCTATTCCATCCACAACTGTGACAAGCATCCTGAAGTTCCACTAATGGAGATCAAGTATTGTACTGAGAAGTTTCTTCAGGACTCTGGCCTAACTCACATTATAATCCGATTATGTGGTTTCATGCAAGTAAATGTCACCTGAGTGAAACTCTGGGGTTTTTTTTTACTATAATCTCACCTGCAGCTGTTTGATTTTTTATTTTTCATCTCTGTTTCGATCATTAATTAAAAACTATTACAAGCTTTTGTATCTGTGAAGTGGCTGTTTTAAGAGTTTACGCTGAGGATGCCATGAAATCGTTGACCCTGGAGATGGCTTTTTAACATACCAAATAGGTTGACGAAAGAAGCAATTTCTTCCTTGAGAAAAATTCAGCACCCAGAGACACTATCTAGCTTTTATTTAGTATTAAGTAAACAAATTTAATTTCATGAGAAAATATTCATGTCTTGAACATTGACCTACCACAAAGCTTGATGACTGGAGACAATGGAAAGACATTGTGTGTAAAAGTGTGGATGTTTCTTCTTTTTTTTCTTTGTTACTGCGTCTTTGCTTTACTTTAGAAATATCCTACCTGGTGTTATTTGTCCAATCCTGTGACAAATGGTTGTTCGTTGTCCAGGGCCTTATTGGGCAATATGCAGTACCGATATTAGAAGAGAAATCTGTTTGGGGAACGGATGCTCCCACACGAATTGCTTACATGGACACCCAGGTAAAATATGATTAAATTTTGTTGCTAAGTTTGCAAAGACAGCTAAATTACATTATTTACCTTCCCATAGCATCTGAACATGTTTATATTTGCCATCAGGACATAGCTCGGTTAACATTCATAGCTTTACGCAATGAGAAAATAAATGGGAAGCTGCTCACATTTGCTGGACCTCGCGCATGGACAACCCAAGAGGTATGCAGGAAATTCACCAACTTTGTTGGCTGGTTCTAGGTTCATATGCCCCTGCATGATAGTCACTTACTGTCCATTAGGAGTAAGTAACAAATATTGTCTTGAACATATTATTTCTTGTCATTCCTCACTGAGGAGGTCAGAATTATTTCCTTGAAACTATCGGTTTTCTTTTCTTCCTTTTGCAAAGTAAGTGGTCAGTGCATTTGGACGAAAATGAATGATGCATATTGTTTCTTCTTTTAGGTGATAACTTTATGCGAGAGGCTTGCAGGGCAAGATGCAAATGTTACCACAGTTCCTGTATCAATATTGAGGTTCACTCGTCAGCTGACTCGATGTTTTGAGTGGACAAATGATGTTGCCGATAGATTGGCTTTTTCGGAGGTAAAAAAAAAAAATCCCTGGATAACCCTTCTACTTCAGTTAATTTTCTCGATGAAGCAAGAGGTTCTGAGGAATATTAATGTCATGGAAAGTATAAAATCTTCTCCAATTGGTTTTTTTTTTTTTTTTTTTTTTTTTTGAAATACCAAGTGGGTTTTTATATACATGCACAAATACACTGCTATTTTTAACATTCATTAATCTGTCCTGTCCAATCGATATAATCAATTCCGAGATTGAAAATTTCCAATGATAATGTATTTTTCTAGTTTTGTATCAATTGAACTTATTGGTAGTTTCTTAATCTCTAGAATGTGAGATTGTTTTAAACACTACGTGTTCCATTTTACTGTCAATCACTCAATGATCTTGAGGAAGGGAATCTCTTGTTTCAAAATTTTCAGACTGTTGATCTATTTTTCCATAGGAATCAACTCAAATCATGCACTGTTTGTACAAACTAATATCAAAACGTAGAAGGAAACAGTAATCAAATAATATGTTCCACAGGCAAGTCAAAACTAATTATCCACATATGCTGCAGTGCAATACCGCCTTTAATGTCTTTGTCATTAGATATTGCATTATTTGGATTCTGAGTTTAAATAGCATTTATGTTGTGTATTAACATACACAATCTGGAATACTGATGTTTTGCGGATTGTGGTATGTTGTAGGTCCTTACAAGTGATATTGTTTTCTCCGTTCCAATGACCGAGACATTTAATCTACTCGGTGTGGACTCAAAAGACATTGTTACACTAGAGAAGTACTTGCAGGATTACTTCACAAATATATTGAAGAAATTGAAAGACCTCAAAGCTCAATCAAAGCAAACTGACTTCTACATCTGAGAGCAGAGCATCTTGCAAATGTGGATAATGCTGTGTCTGTAAGTAAAACCTATGTATCTAGTTATTCACTTGCATTGTTCAATGTTCTCACCTTTTTGTTTTATTTTGTTTCTCAGTTTCCTCTTGCACGATAAAAAGTGCCTTCTTTTCCATAGGACAAAGGTTTCATTATTGTAAATGTTGATATGTACTAATGTAATTTATTGTGTATTCTTTTCAAAGGGAAACTAACATAATATTCTTAGTGATAATATTATCTGATAAGATATTGTTATGTACTTTGATAAGATCTTATTGTTTCTTAAATGAATTTTACTCTAAGGTGAATTTTCACTTGTAGCTTTTGTATAAATAGAACTCATAAATGAAACCATTCTTCAGTAAGTAAAGTTACATGATATCAGAGTGTCCTCTCAAAAATATTTCCACCACCAAAATTGATGTGGCTTTCAACTCTTTCTTTTCTCTTCCTTCTAAGATCTTCCACCCTTCTGTTGGAGTTTCTGAGATAAGAAATTATATTAGTGAAACTCTAAACATCACTTTTGTGATATGGAAATCATATTTTATTCCTGTTTTTTAAGGTTACGGTATTTTTGATCATATTTATGGAACAAATATGTGCTCTTTTTAACCATTACAGGCAAGGAAAAACCTAACCCAGAAGCAAGTGGATTCTTTAGTTCTTTTTTGGATCCAAGCAAATGTTTCCTCAGATATCCTACGTAGCCTACTAAAGCCCAATCAAACATTAATGGCTGGTCAGGCATGGCAAGAGATTAATTTATAACGAAGCACATGCTCAACTCCTACACCTAAAATATGAATTCTGCAACACTCAGAAAAATTGATCTCCTCATTGATGCTTACCTCCAAAAACTCAAAACCTTATATGATCTCTTAGCTCTAAAGAACATGCTTTACCAGAAGAGAATCTTGAGCTTTAGATTCTTGAAGGTGTAACCATTAACCATGAAAATGCAGTCATTAGCCTAACTCCTCACAGACCTCTTCCATCCTTTGTTGAATTATGAATGCCCCCTATTTGCAAGAAATGCGTCTCACCAAGTACCAAAAACCAACTTCCACAGCTGGTCCAGTTGCATTTTATACCTATTCCATCTCTACATCATCGAACAAAAACACAAAATCCTTTTGTAACTGCAACAATCAACACCACCACAAAGGTCGTGGATGTGGAAGAGGTCACGAAAATAACACTTGTGGAGCTTGCAGTCCACGTCCTCAAAACCACTCTTCCAGCCTGGTTAGCCATCCACCCTCTACTAGCCAAGGGTTACTTGGTTTTGTGCCTCTTGAATCTGTCATCAACTCCTCTTTGCAGTGTCAATTCTGTTTATAGCTTTTCCATACAGCACGGAAGTGTCCTCTGCTAACTCGTTCCTTCACATCTCTTTTTCTCCCTCTACGGATGGTGTCTGAAAATCCTTTGCTGCTTTTCAATATTAATGAACAACTAGAAAATTTCTAACCCTCAAACACTAGTGCTATGTCTCACAAGTTTGCACACCCTGGCAATCTTTTTTCTTTCTCCTCTTATTATGGTTTTAGAAGGAGTATGTTTCACAAGTTTGCATTCCATCCCATCTCCAGTTTTGGTTTTACAGTCATTCCTTTTTCCTCTTCCAACTCACTCTCATTGAATGATATTCTTGTTATACCTTCAGTCAAAGCAACTTTAGTTTATGTTAAACAATTCACTCGAGATAATAATTGTTCTATGGAATTTAAATGATTTGATTTTTGCGAGGATCTCACAATAAGGACTTCACTTCTTCATTGCAACTGTCTGGGTGATTTTTACTTCTTTCCTTCTAAGCTCACTGTCATATCCTCTTTTACTTGCTCATGTCAAATCCGCCTACTTTGCATCCTCTAATATGCAAGACTTGTGGCATCGAGGCTTTGGTCATTGCATTATCTATACTTTAGTCGAAATAAAGCAGATATTAACAACACCTTTAGGATCTATCTCTAGTTCTTGCTTAACTTGTAATTTAGGAAAGAATGTTGGACACTCTTTCCCTATGTCTCATATCAATGTATTTACTCCTGTTGAAATAATACACAATGATGTCTGGACATGTCCTATTCATGGGCATTTCCTCTAAATGGAAAATCTCAAGTCTTTGAGACTTTCACCCATTTTTATACCTTTATTCACACTCAATCCTAAGTCAAAATCAAAAACTCAGTGTGATACAGGTGGTGAATTTCTCAACAAAAAATTTCCTGATGTTGCGTCTCAAAATTACTCCCAAAGAAAATGGCAAAATCTAATGTATGCATCGGAGCTTAATCAGAATCATTTGTTCTATGTTAATTGAAGCTTCAATTCCTCCCAAGTTTTTGGATGAGGCATTGCACCTGTTGTCCATGTGTTAAATCGCTTGCTGGCTGTGATTTCTCACAAAACACCCTTCAAGAGGCTGTTTGGACAGTAGTCCTATTTCCTCTTTATTCAGATGTGTTGATTTTATCAATGTTATCCATTTACTTAATTCAAATTCAAATTCAAAGTAGGTTGTGAAGAAAGTGCCTCACCGCAGCCTGCGCAGCTGCCATGCAGCGTGTTTACATGAATCTCTGGGTTTAATTTTTTCGGGTCATCTTTGGTGTAATCAAGCACAACTCCGTACTTATAAATGTAATCGTGCAATACAATAATATTAGTTTTTTCTTCTCTTGAAAAATAAAAATCAATATCCTTCTGCAATTAAAGAAACATAGGGTGCTGCAGTTTTGTACTCTGTTTTGTAGTTCTCTCTCTCTCCTTGACTCTCTCTCTCTAAATTTGCTCACCGTCTCAACTTCTTTTGAAGCTGTTACTCATCCGATCCAACAAGTGGTATCAGAGCCAAGTTTTCCTACGTATCAGGTGAATCAAAAATTCCTCAAACCCGATGGCTACCTTAGGAACTACCCTTGCTCCGCAGTTCAACGGAGAAAATTACCATGTGTGGGCAAAAAAGATGCGAGCTCACCTCAAAGCTCTGGGTTTATGGGATGTTATTATAAACGATAGTGAACCAACCCCACTACAAGAAACTGCTACATTGAACCAGATTAAAAGACACGAGGAAGAGAAGGCCAAGAAACCAAAAGTAATTGTCTGCCTTTTCTCGGTGGTTTCGGACAGGGTTTTCTCTAAGATTATGAACTATGAATTACCCAAGGAAGCGTGGGAGAAACTGAAGGAAGAGTTTGATGGAGGAGATAGAAGCAAGAAGATTAAACTATTGAGGCTGAAAAATGAGTTTGCATTATTCAGAATGTAAGAAAATGAGTCTGTTAGGGACTATGCCTCCAAACTCTCGGATATTGTGAATAAAATGAGATTGTTGGGGGAGGACTTTCCTGAATTAAAGGTGGTAGAACAAATTCTTATAAGTTTACCATCAAAATTTGAGTCTAAAATCTCAGCCTTGGAGAAACTTGTAGATATTGATAAGATTTCTTCAGCTGAACTAATCAATAAGTTGCAATCACAGGAGTAACGTGTCACATGCATGCTCGTGTACCTACTGAAGGAGCCTTATTCTCGTCTCAAACCAAAGCTACCCCTTCAAATCAGAATCAAGGCAGATGGATTGAAAGAAATCAAACTGGAAACCAAAGTTTCAGAAAACAGAAGAAGTATTCTCCTTGCAACATCTGCTCCCTCACAAATCATCTTGAGAGTGAATGATGGTACAAGGGAAAGAAAGCTGTCCGATGCAACTTCTGCAAAAGACTTGGCCACAAGGAGAAGTTCTGTAGGCAAAAATAGAAGCTGGAAGCAGCACAATCTAATTAGGAGTTGCAGCATGTAAATGTCACTGAGATATCCAGTGAGCAAAGTAATACAATTCTTGTTGCTTCAAGTGAATTGACAGTGGAAGATGATAGCCTCTGGGTTGTTGATAGTGGTTGCACTTCTCACATGTGCAAGAATGAAGCCATGTTTGTGTCACTTGACAAATCAGCAACAGGCCAAGTAAGACTTGGAAACGGTATGCTGGAATCGATAAAAGACAAAGGTAATGTTGCTATAGAAACGAGGGAAGGTAAGAAACTTATCACTGATGTGAATTTCGTTCCCACTCTCTCTCAAAATCTGCTTAGTGTAAATCAAATGACCAATAATGGATACTCAATTTCATTCAAAAATCAATGCTGTAGAATCCATAATCCTGAAGACAGATTGATTGCTCTCATTCCAAAAAGAAACCAGGCGTATTCCTTGAATCTCCAAGAAGTAGTTGAAAAGGCAAACGATGTCACAATACCTAAAGGGAAGCTGTGGCATAGACGTTTTGGTCATTATCATGTTGCTGGGTTACTTCAGTTGTAGAAGGGAGACCTAACCAAGGATCTTCCAAATATATGAGTTACCAAAAAGGTTTGTGGTGTCTGCCAGTTGGGAAAAATGGCTCGACAGGCATTTCCTACTCAGACAGATTGGAGGGCAAATCAAAAGCTTGCACTAATTCACTCGAACATATGTGGTCCAATGAGTAAAAATTCAATGAATGAAAACAGGTATTTTGGTTTATTTGTTGATGATTTTACCAGGATGACTTGGGTGTGCTTTCTGCAGAACAAAGTTCAGATAGTAGACGAATTCAAAAGATTTAAAGTCATGACAGAGAAGGAATGTGGCTGTGTGTTGAAGTGCTTAAGAACAGACAATGGACTTGAGTTCAATTCCGGTGAATTTAAAGAATTTTTCTCTAAAAATAAGACCAAACGACAACTCACAGCACCATATTCTCCGCAACAGAATGGTGTCTCGGAGAGGAAGAATAGAACCATCGTGGAAATGGCAAAAAGTATGCTTGCTGACAAACATTTACCAAAAGTGCTTTGGGCTGAGGCAGTAAACACTGCTGTGTTTCTGCTCAACATGTTGCCCACAAAGGCAGTGGAAGGAATGACACCCGTGGAGGTCTGGAATGACATCAAACCATCAACTCAGCATCTAAAAGTGTTTGGGTCGATTTGCTACTGTCATGTTTCAGATGACAGAAGAACAAAGCTGGACAAGAAGGCTGAATTGGATTTGTTTTTAGGATACAGTGCAGAAGCAAAAGCATATCGGGTTTTGAGCTTGAAAAGCAATAAGCTCATGATCCGGAGAGATGTGTTAGTAGATGAAACAAGCTACTGGAATTGGGAGAAAAGAAAAATAGAAACAGATTGTTTAACTGTTGAAGCTAGAACCAAATCTAGTGCAACTCTAATATCTAGCTCAATTGATGCAACAGAGGAAGAAGGTGACAGTTCAGATGAGGAAAGCATAAGACCAAAAAAAATGAAAAGCCTCGCTGATATTTATAAACGCTGCAGCCTTGCTACGGACAAACTTGTAACCTTTGAAGCAGCTATAAAACAAATTCAGTGGGTTAAAGCTATAGAAGAGGAAATGCGTGTAATTGTGAACAATGGAACCTGGACCCTGGTTCCAAGACCGGCAAACAAGAAACTAATCGCAGTGAAGTGGGTATTCAGGCTAAATCAAAATCCTGAAGGTAAAATCAACAAATATAAGGCTCGGTTGGTTGTAAAGGGCTTTGCGCAAGTACCTGGTGTTGATTTTGTTGAAATGTTCGCACCAGTAGCAAGGCATGAAGTCATACGTCTTATTTTGGTACTTGCAGCTCAGTTTCAATGGCGAGTAATGCACTTGGATGTCAATGCTGCCTTCTTAAATGGTGATCTGAAGGAAGAAATATTTGTGGAGCAGCCGAAGAGATTTTTAGTTGCAGGAAAAGAAGATCACGTGTATATCCTGCATAAGGATTTATATGGATTGAAGCAGGCACCCCGAACCTAGTATGAGAAATTGAATGATTATCTCCTACAATGTGGCTTTAAGAGAAGCAAAACTGAAGCTACGTTGTATGCCAAAATTGAAGGAGAATTAAAGATATTCACTGCTGTGTATGTGGACGACATATTGGTCACGGGAAGCAATGAAGCAGAGATAGATGGATTCAAGAAGCAGTTAGAAGATCAATTTGAGATATCAAGTCTAGAGGGAGCTGCTTATTTTCTTGGACTGGAGATCAATCAAACAAATGGAGGGATCTTGTAACGGCCCCGGAATTTAAATAAAGATGTATGTATTAAAAATTTTAAATGCGGAAACGTAATAAAAATTTTGATTAACATCTCTTATACAATAACCAAAAACGTATTCAAAACATGAAAGAATAAGCTAATTAAAAGAGATACTCGAAATAAAAACTATAAATAGAACTATGAAGTCTTTAGGCGTCTAACTCGCCGTCTTCCTGCGGAACGGGCTCAGGAACCCCGTCTTCCTGATCTGAAATGGTTAAGTAAGGAATGAGCTATACTAACCTAGTAAAGATATCACACTATCTCACTGCCACAGGAGTAAAGGTCGGTAGAAAACAAAAACAACTAATAGAGCATAATTTATAACAAACTCGTTTATTAACATAAAAACCTTTACTATCCACTCATCTCGGTGAGATTCATGAAAATAACATATGAAAACAATAATATTATAACAATCATATAATCATATCGACTTTGTAACAGAACACATGTCATACTTTTGCACTTTAATAATCAGACAATAAATTTCATCTTTTACCAGCTTACTAATATCCATGGGGATTCATAGGGGGTCCCCACTACACGTGAACCATTGACATTAATAACCTGATTCTAGGGTCGTCCCCATACCCCGTCCAGTATGGGCGCCAAAATCATAAACCTCAATACCCTGTCCGGTATGAGGGTGAAACGAGCCGCCCCCATACCCCGTCCGGTATGGGCGCCAAACACATAAGGTCTCCATACCCCGTCAGGTATGAGAGACCACGTTCCCGGTAGGGTTCCCTACGGACCCGGTCCGTCCACCATCTCCCAAGATATCTAGTCAGGCTGTACACATTATCCATTTATCAATTCACAAAACCTTTTTGCCTTTTTTCCTTGGTCTCAATCATCCAATCATACACAAATATATAAACCAGTAATTGACACCAAACAAGACAACACAATATCGGGTTCACCATAATACAAACCATAATAAAAGAAACCATGATTCATGCATACGAGACAACACAGTCCGGTGTCTGGTTCTTATTCTTCGGCGAGGCACTAGCGGCTAGGGTTTTGTGGTCGGGTGTGGGTGAGCTTATTTATACCATTCCCCTTTTAATCTCAACCGTCCATCAAGATTTAATCTGAACCGTCTAATTGCGATTTATTTGGGATTAAATCTGGGCTGTCCATCGCGATGCGATCTGAGCCGTCCGTACCTGATTGAATCTATGCCGTCCGTACTCGTGAGATCTGGGCCGTCCGTGCGCACATTTGATTTGGGTCGTTCGTGCGAGTGGGAACGGATCTGGGCCGTCCGATCACGCGCACGTGGATCGCCCATGTGGCTCCGTCCCGTGTCAGCGTTCCTTGCCACGCGGCGTGTCCTAGTTGGCCAGGGCTGCTGACTGGGCTGCTGACGTGGCTCAATTTTTTTAAATTGCGTTTTGACTCTCGGTTTTCGATTTTCTTTTCAAAAACACCCCCAGAATCTAAAATTTCACCCCTTTTTTCTCAAAATCAATTTCAATTAAACCCAAAAATAATTTTACCATATTTTATCATTATCATTATTTTTATTTCCATTAAATTAAATTAAATTAAAACCTTATAAATTAAGTGTATACAAAATTAAACTAAAATTCTAATATAAATTAAAATAAATTAAAAAATAAAAATAATAATTTTTTTGGGTGTTATAGATCTTCCTAAGTCAGTCCAAATACGCTCAAGAAATCCTGAGTAAATTTAAAATGGAAAGGTGTAAAGCTGTAGGGACTCCATTAACACCTAATCTAAAGCTGTCAAAGGATTACGGTGGAAGTGAAGTTGATGAGGGTACCTATCGAAGTCTGATTGGTAGTCTTCTCTATCTCACTGCCTCAAGGCCAGACATGCTATATGCAGTGAGCCTTCTATCAAGATTTATGGCGGCTCCCAAACATATGCACATGGCACCTGTTTGGGAATATGGTATGATGCCAAAGTTGGTGAGCTGCAAGGATATACAGATAGTGATTGGGCTGGCTGTATTGTTGATGCAAAGAGTACTTCAGGTTATGTATTCTCTGTTGGCTCAGGAGCCTTCTCGTGGGCTTCAAAGAAACAGGAGGTAGTTGCGCAATCAACAGCTAAAGCAGAATACATTGCAGCTGCTGCGGCTTCAAATCAGGCCATCTGGTTGAGGCGAGTAATGGCAAACTTGGGGCATACATTACACAGACCAACCGTGATACGAATAGATAACAAGTCCGCAATTGCTATCATAAAAAATCCAATCATGCATGGACGAACCAAACATATCAAAGTAAAGTTCCATGCCATTCAAGATGCTACGAAAAACCAAGAAATTAGTCTTCTACATTGCCCAACTTATGAGCGGCTTGCAGACATCTTTACAAAGTCGCTGCTTAAGGTTAGGTTTGAGGACTTGCAAAGAAAAATTGAAATCGGGGATAAAATCGTTAAGGGGGAGTGTTGTTTTCACTGATCTTATCCATTTACTTAATTCAAATTCAAATTCAAAGTAGGTTGTGAAGAAAGTGCCTCACCGCAGCCTGCACAGCTGCCATGCAGCGTGTTTACATGAATCTCTGAGTTTAATTTTATCGGGTCATCTTTGGTGTAATCAAGCACAACTCCGTGCTTATAAATGTAATCGTGCAATTCAATAATATTAGTTTTTTCTTTTCTTAAAAAATAAAAATTAATATCCTTCTGCAATTAAAGAAACAGAGGGTGCTGCAGCCTTATACTCTGTTTTGTAGTTCTCTCTCTCTCCTTGACTCTCTCTCTCTCTAAATTTGCTCACCGTCTCAGCTTCTTTTGAAGTTGTTACTCATCCGATCCAACAAGATGTATCTGGTTTCAAGTGTTTTTCCAAATTTATTGGCCACAAGCCCCTACATGTGCACATTTATGGGATACGCTGCCAATTATAAGGGATATTGGTATTATCATATGGATTTCAAAATGTTAGTTATCACCAGATTAGGTGTATTTCAAGAGGATCACTTTCCATTTTCAAATCTCACTTACAATTAAAATCTTTAGCTGCCTATCCTAATTTTTCTCTAAATTTCACTCACTCCAACTCTCTTCCTCTTGAACCTAAAAATTTTACTGAAGCAAATAAAATTGCTGCTTAGCAACATGCAATTAGAACCCAATACAATACCCTCATAAAAAATAAAACATGGTCCTTAGTTCCTCCTCCCCCTGGAATTAATATTATGAAATTCAAATGGGTCTATCCTCTCTGCCTCCAATGACCTTGGTATCTTGCAGTATTTCCTGTGTATCAAGGTCACTCATACCAAATAATGGTTATGTTCAGACCAATCCAGGTATGCTTAAGAATTACTGGAATGCAGTGGTCTTAAACATTGCAGGGAATATCCTTGCAAATACCATAAGGTACTAATTCCTCTGTTTCAAATCAATCTTACTATTGAAGCTTGGTAAGAGCCTTACAATACCTCACTTTCACTTGCCCCACATGATACATATGCCAACAATTGGAAAAAAAAATAAATAAAGGAAGTATTTGTTGGATTATTTTGTTTGCCTTTTCAGCATTTTGGGTAGCCAGTGGATCTGCAAATATGCAATTTGAAATGTTGAACTCAGCACAATGTATTAATCTTTTCATTTTGTGCTCATCAAATATTTTTAGGCTATGTTTAGTTAATCTTCTGTTCTGATTTTTTATTTTGGTATATAAATACGTATAGTGAACATATATGATGCTGTGATTATCATTTTAAAATTTTTTATTTGTGAGTGTTTAGATGCTTACAGATTTTCATATTTGGCAAACAACCTTTACCAAGGAGAATATTAGGTAATATTAAACTATAAGAAGAAATTAACTTTTAATATAATTTTAAATTTAGTATGATGTATCAAAAAGTCTTTGTATCATTAAAAAAATTCAAAATCGATTTTTACATTATCTTTTCTTTTTAAACAAAGTTTATACATTTCAGATTTTATTTAAATAAGTACTTATCATTAACACGTGTCTAATACTATCAGATAAATGTCTACATGACAAAAGATGTATCCATGTTGATATCAAAATTTAAAAATATTATTAATCTAATAATTACATGATTAATTTTTTCATTGTTAATATAGTCTTTTATAGTATTGTGTTTTCAGGTGTCACTAAATTGGATATGATACTTAAATGAAGGTTGTAAAGTATTGGAACAATATTGATAATAATAATTTTTTCTTCTAGTTGTATATCTCATTGTTACTTTTATAAATTTATATTTAATTTGTAATTATTTTGAGATCGAAAAAATTTAAAAAAAAAAAAGAGAGAAAGTAGCTGTCAATATGACAATTATTTCTTAGCCACGCTAGTAATTTTTAAAAAAAATCTTATTATCATATGAACACATTATCTGTCACGCGAACATTTGTTTAACAATGTTAGATATGTTATTAGTAATAAAAATTTATTTAAACAAACTTTCAGAATTCATGTTATATTTAAATTTATAGTTAATTATAATTTTTTAAAATAATAAATAAATTTTTTGAGATGTTATTTATCTAACGAATTCTATGAATTACCCGTAAAAATTTACATCAAAATAGTAGTAGTTGATGAGAGTTGCTTTGGAAACAAAAAAAAATAATAAATTAAACTTTTGATTGTTCTCTCAATTCCAATAAAATACAACTGCATTTAATATGTATGAATTGGCTATCAGAATCTATATGCATAGAATTTATAGTGAGGTCTCAGAAAAATAAGTAATTTCTTATTGGACTTTATTCTCTTTTTTTTTTTAGGTTCATTACGATTTTTATCGGTTGCAACTTTCGGTTATCTTAGTAAAGATTTGATATCTTTATTTTCATCTCAGTAAATAATATATTTTCCGCAAATCTTTCTACGGGATCAATCACAGTTATTAGTTCCTATTTGTGGTCCACAATTTTGAAAAGTAGTAGTTAACATGTCTAAAAATTAGTATAGGTTTTCATATTTGGTTTTAAATATTAATAATAACTTTAATATTCAAGATGGAATACAATCATTTGACATTATATTCTAAAGAAGTAAAGTACAATTAAAATTAAAATGGACAAGACAAGAATTGTTAAGTGAGAACTGAATCTGCAGGCTCTACAGATTGAACAAGGATATTACAAATCCTCTTAGGATTTTGTGTATTGAGTTTGTTTATACAAATATATTTGCACATATTATGACATAATATAGAATGATAAACTAAAATTTTTTATCAACTTAAAATTTTAAAATAATTAATCCCCAAATTCAATTATTTTGAGTTCAGGTTCGTTCTCTGTGTCAAATCTTCAGTGGAAATTTGCCAGTTTCTTCTTTTTCTCGGCTGAACATGGTGGGCTGGGCTTTGAATTGGGCCCGTGGTTAAAAATAAAAATAAAATGTTTTTTTAAAATAATTTCATTGTTTATCCAAAATAAAATTTTCAAATATATAAAAAAAACAAAGTTTGTACAAAATTAAAAGAAAAAAGTAATAGAAAAAGATAGTATTAAATAACTTAAATAATTAGCCACGAAAATATTACAGAGGAGGATAATAAATTCTTTTTTTTTTTTTGTTTTGACCTTTTTACAGAGAAGTGTCAATCAATCCAGTGGCTGTACAATCCACCATCCATCACAATCAAATAATTACAACAATTTGAAGTGGAAAATAAATTAATAATCTTATATCGTAATTTTTATTTTTATTTTTTATAACTTTGGGACTTTTTTGAAGTTCCAATTGTTATAAAGCTGTGGCCGAAAAAAGATTAAAAATAATTTTTACAAATTATTAATATTAATAATTAATTTTAATTATATATATATTTATATATTTTTTCACATGCATAATTTTGAATGAAGTATTTGGACAGATAAACTCACGAGGAATAATTTAAGAAAAAAATAAAATAAAGTTGGATATTAATTACGTTGTTGGTAGGTTTTCATGAATTGGTGGATCCTTCCCCACCCCGCCATCAACTGGAATGGCAGATTATTAAACATTTTTTATTTTTAAAGTTGTCACTTCCTACCATTATTAACATATTATATACATATATATATATATATATATGCAAAATGCACGAACCCTTTTACCCATCTTTTCCAATTTTTCAATCTTTCGTTCTTCTATCTGTCTGTTTGTCATCGTGATTAAAACTTTCATATTCATTATTTACAGCATATTTGAAAATTTTGTTGTCATGCAAAAGTACGTATAAAGCAATAAGGTGTGAGCAGAGTTGAACAATAATTCTACAGTAAATATTGACCAGGCAGAGGATGGTAAATATTATTTTTTACAGAATACATACAACGTCAACCAAAATATTCAATTATTGGAAATCACTTCTTCTCTTTTTCTTAATTTAGAATTAAAAAAAAAAAAAAAAAAACCCTCCCTAATTTCTTCATCTCCGTATCTCTGTTATTTATTTGTCTTTTCTTCATTTTTTTTGACAGGGAACCAGAAATCTCGAGGACGATTCACATGTGTATATATATATATATATATATATATATATATATATATATATGTAAGGAATTTTTATTTAAAAAGAATTTCAAAGTATAGAATGCTAATTAATTTTGGCAATATATTTTAAGCCCATTAAGAAAAAAGAAACTGCAATTTTGTGTGGATATAATTCTAATAATTACCTCGATCATCAACTAGTAATTCATTAAACAGTCATATTATATGTGCATGCTGTATATTTGATGGAAACTCTCGTTTGGAAATGTATTTCTGAAGTGGAAACACAACTAAGTTATAATGCTTTTTAATTGAATATTTTATTTTCTCATCAAATATCATAATTTTCTAACATCTAATTAAAACTATTGAGCTAAAGGTTTTTTAAGGTGGATGTTTATGATTTACATAATTCAACAAAATTTAAAAGTAATTTTCTTAATTTAATAATTAGTAGAAGATAATTCAACGTAATGGTTTAATCTCACATCGATATATAATCATTCTATAAATTTTAAAATGTGTGCATCCATGTATATATATATATATATATATATCTAAGTATTATGATAATGGGTAGTGGGTATTATCCAACTTTTCATCATTCCTATTAGAGAAGTGAGCATATGATTAAAATGTCAAGTGAGTATGGGAAAAAGGAGGATCTCCCACACATCATTCTGCAGTCCGTACGCACTCCCTAATTCAATCTTTAAAGGCTTTTTTGTAGACTGCCTGCCCAGTCTGGTTATTCAAATTTCCTAATTCAATCTTTAAAGATTATTATATATTTTGTTATACGAGTAACTTATCAAGTGGATAATTTTTAAATCTCGAAATCATGATATATATATATATATATATATAGCCTCAATTAATAAAAACTGATTAGCGGTACGTTAATAGATACACATATACATACAGATCCTTTTGTTTTAAACAGTGAAAGACAAAAGAGCTTCAAAAAGTGGCATGTAAAAGACCCGGTGACTTTACTTTTCCACAAGATCTGATTGCAGTATTCGTTCACCATCTCCACTTGAATATGCAGGAAAATCAGATCACATCAGATTGAGATCTTAACATATACATATACTCACACACACACACATATATATGGTGTGAAAGTGATTGTTGAAGTCCCATATCTGACTGCACTTTTTCACCAAAGCTGCTGCAGTGTATACCTTCTTTTTCACTTTAAAGAAGATACATATATATATATATATATATATTGAATTGTATGTACTTTGTCACATGGTCACTGACTATTAATTCGTTAGGAGATAATTAATATAAACTAAAAATTAACTTAATTATAAATTTAAGGTTTTTATACAATAAATTAGTTGGGTTTTAAATCTAATTATTATCACCGTAATAATGGAATTAGGAGATGTTGAATTCAAAGTTTAAAGAATAAGAATAAAGAAATCAGAATTTTCTTTTTCAGAGGATGAAAGTGCCATGGGGTAATTTTGGGGGGGGGGGGGGCAAAAAAAAAAAAGAAACCAATGAATGGTGGTAAAATAGTGTGGGGCCTTATCACTTTTACTTTTTTTTATCTGATTTTTTTATTTATTTATTGTGTTTATTTGGTTTTCCTGCCCACCAATTCTTCATATTGTATAATTTTGTATGTATATGTTTAAATGGATAATTAGATTTTCATATTTGTAGTGGTAAAGTAATAAGACATCAAAACTATTTATTTTGAGTTTTAGTTACGGCGTGTCATGGAATATCTATGATTTAAATATAAAATATTTTAATATTTCTGTCTTATATTTAAAAAAATAAATATAATGAATTTAAAAATTAAAAGAGATTGAGGTGACAATCTTTGATATTATGAAACATAAAACTAAAGTGAACAATAATCACCAAATTCATTTTAAAAAAGTGAGAAAAAAATGATATTTAAGTAGTAAAAATACGAAAAATAAATAATTTAGACTAATAATAGCTTAATATTCTCAATATATATTTAATTTAAACAAAATTTCTCATTAAAAAGTTATTAGAATACGTGATCTTAATAAACGATTATAAAAATAAAATATTGATTTCATTTGGCAGGGTTTAAATCTCATCTCACTTTTTAGTATACTATAACTTTTTTTTTTTTTAGGGAAGATAAAATCAATAATATATATATATTTTCTTTTAAAAAAAAGGGAATTAGGATCAAGATTAAAAAAACATGAATGTAAAAAGAGTAATGAGATTATATATTTTATACAGACCATAAAGCTAGTTAGTTAGGTTTAAAGAGTGATTAGACTAATTTGACAATGGTGTTGGTGGATGGTCATACACATGTATAATAAATTATAATTGTAATTATCACTAATTAAAAAAAATGTAATGACAATTAGAAGTTTTGAGTAGACCTAATTACTTTGTTTTTGATTTGTTTCAATGTCTGCCACACCTTGGTGTGTTGTGGCCCAATAATGTGTAGAGGCCCCTGAATTTTGACACCTTTAGATTATTTCTTTGGGTAGATAGAAAGTTATAATTCATCTTACTACTAATCAAATGAAAATGGTGCAACTGTAAAGGGATAGATAACTTTTTTATGCCACATCATTAGAATTTTTTTATTACAAAACCTTTTATTTGATCCATAAATAAAACTATGCTACCTAATCATATGTTACATACACGTGAGAGAATGTGCTACGAGGTATTAAGAAAGTCTATTTTGTATTTTACAGAGCACGTAGAATTCAGTATTTTTTTTATAAATATATTAAAAATTGATAATAATTATTTTATAATATTTGATTTGAAGAAAATAAAAATAAAAATTATTATTATATTGATGAAAAATGCAGTGACCAAATTACATTAAATTTTTATGAGTGTATCACATTTTTAATCAAAATAAATATTTTTAAACTGTTAAATTCTTTTAAATAGAATAATCATAATATGTTAAAAGTTTAATCAAAATTTTTATTATTAAAAAAGAAGTCTATTTTGTTATATTTATTGTTTTGTAAAATAAAACTAAATTTAATAACTTCACTCACAATAAAAGAATAAAAAAAGCAAATTTTTTTTTTCTATGACAAGGTGTAATTTGTACTTGTAATACTAAAGGAAAAAGAAAAATCAAATCCTTAATCAAATCTTATGCTTTTTGGATGACATTTCAATAATTTACTTTTTTTTTTTTTACGTTATTGTTTTAAATTTTTTATGAGTACATAAACGTCATAAAAAATTCAAACGGTAAGATATTAAAATATTATAAAATAAATTATAGAGATTGAACTATATGAAAGTTTAAACTTTTAAAAATTAATTGTAGCACCCGGAAAGGAGGAGGAAAAAAAAAAAAAAAAAAAAAAAAAAAAAAGGGGGGGGCCACGTCAGCAGCCACGTCAGCAGGCCCGGTCAGCAGTCCCGGCCAACCGGGGCCTGCCACGTGGCAAGATCGCGTCACTCCGAAAGGAGCCACGTTGGCGATCCGCGTGGGTGCGATCCGACGGCCCAGATCAATCACGCGATCGGACGGCCCAGATTCAAACGCACGGACGGCCCAGATTCAATCAAAAACGAACGGCTGTGATCAAAAGGCAAGGGGTTATAAATAGAACCCCCACACCATACCGAAAACAGTCAACCCGAGGCGACTCGCCGCCGCCAGCGGCGGCGCTGTCGCCGGAGCACGGCGGAGCCGCCGTGCCGGAGTTGCGATTTGGGCCGAAAGAGGCCCTGGGCCTAATTTGGATTTTTTTTGGAACCCGTGCAGGTACTGTTAGCGTGTTTCAGTTCCCCGGGAAAAATTCAGGGGAAAATTAGGGACAGCCTGCAGGCGCACTGTGAATCGTATTCGGATCCCGAAAACAAGTAAGGACCCCTCACCCTATTTCCTATCACGGTATTAAAGTTCAAAATGATAAAACGGTATTTCTTGAATTAACGCATGTGTGAAATTGCTTAAGGTTGCTAATGGAGCCCGAGTCTAGTGTGATTGATGATTTACTGTTATTTGGCCTGTTTTACACTGTTTTACAGCTTTAAATGCATTATGGGGTTTGATGTGTTCATTTTATAGTTTCGAATGCATATATTACTGTTTTATTAATTATGGGTTGAATGACTGAAGAACTGATACTGTATGTTGTCTGTTCGGCATGAATTACGATTTGCTTGTTTAAATGTGAATTGATGATGCTTATTGAGGAAAAAGGAAATGAAACATTGTGTAGACTGATAATTGTATGATGGGGTCAGCCTGACTAGATATCCTGGGAGATGGTGGACGGACCGGGTCCGTAGGGAACCCTACCGGGATTGTGGTCTCACATGCCGGACGGGGTATGGAGATCTTATGGTTTTGGCGCCCATACCGGACGGGGTATGGGGACGGCCCGTTTCACCCTCATACCGGACGGGGTATTGAGGTTTATGGTTTTGGCGCCCATACCGGACGGGGTATGGGGACGGCCCTGGAAACTGATTATGAATGTTAAAGGTTAACGGGTAGCGGGACCCCTAGGGACCCCCATGGATACTAGTAGGCTGGTAAATGAGAAAAGGATATGTTGTATAATGATTGAATTACAAAAGGCGTGATAAGTGCTATGTTTTACAGCTTAAATTATTCCATGATTGTGATAATGTTATTATTTTTCTTATATTGTTTTCATAAATTCCACCGAGGTAAGTGGATGGTAAAGGTTTTCATGTTAATAAACGAGTTTATTGTAAATTATGCTCCATTGGTCTTTTTGTTGTTTTCTACCCACCTTTATCTCCGTGACGGTGAGATATCGTGATGTTCTTACTGGGCTAGTGTAGCTCACTCCTTAATTAACCATTTCAGATCAGGAAGACATGGTTCCCGAGCCCGTTCCGCAGGAGGACGACGAAGGGGATGCCTAGAGACTCTGTAGTCATACGCATAGTTTATTTTCGAGTTTTCTTTCTTAGTTAGTTTAACCTTTTATATTTTAAGTACGTTTGTTTGGTTTTTCGTGTAAGGGATGTTAACTGAAATTTTGATCTCGCTTCCGCATTTGATATATTTAAATACTCATTTCATTTTAATATTTTCCGGGGCCGTTACATTAATTGTATCTTATTTTAATTATAGCAAATACCTAAAAATCATTAGTAGACCAAGACATAGAAGTCAAAATATTAGAAAATCAAATCCCTAATGATAAAAAAAAGAAGTTAACAAAACTTATAATACTTAATTTAATTAGACCGATAATTTAATTTATTATTGTATTAATAAATTTATAGTGTCAAATTAAGATAATTTATTATATTTTTATGAAAAAAAAAATTATTAAATTATATTAAAAATTTAATGTAACCTTTTTTATTAACAAAAATAACAAAAGTTTAACCAACCAATTAGCTACCAACCCATTGTTGCTAGTAGTAGCTATTTTCTTGAAAAAGAGAAAGAAACAAAGAGAGGAGATGCAACACATAGTTGGATTTGGTAGTTGAATAAACTTAATTAAGAGAAAAAAAAGATAAGACTCATCATAATGGGTGCACGACTTAGATGGGTTTGGTAGTTCAAATAAAATTAATTAAGAGGGAGTAGAATTATCCAAGGAAAGGGTGATAATTATAAACTTTTGGTTTTATATGATCATATCAATTTTCTTTTTTTAAAAAATAAAATAAAATAAAATTTAGTAAAGTAGGACTAAATATAATATATGATTGTGGGTAGGTACTTATTTAATTTATGTATTGACATGACGGCCTATTGGGTGTGATGCACATGCAATGTGGGTTTTATTTTCTAGCTTTGGAAAGTGAGAAGACAATTAGAAAGAAATTACTTAGTAATTGAAAATCTTGCATGCATTACAAAAGATATTCTTGATATGTATATACATATTATGACAAAAGTAATTTGCTAGGAAATTCTCATTAAAAAAAAAAAAAAGTTATTTGTGAAAATTGCTGGCTGATATAGAAAATGATATTTGAGATGTCATTTACATAATATATATACGTACATATACGACATATATATATATATATATGATATTCTTGATCAATGTTTGTCTGATATGGAAAATGATTTTTTACTCAATACCATATCCCTATTCATGACATGTTAATTTAATTTATATATAAAAACAATAAATCATAAAATGATGGAATTACAAATTAAATAAAGCATATAAATATCATCACATGTTAATTTATATTAAAAAATATATATATATTTAAAACCACTAGAAAAACATTGACCTCAAAATTAAGGTGCCCATTGTTTTAGTTATTATATATATAAATTAAGATCAAAAGGCGAATGCACTGTTACCCATGTTATAAAAATATACATATATACTCATATATATATATATATACATACATACACGAATATTTTTTAATAAAATATATTTTATAATAGATTATCTACAGTGGGTATAGTACAATTGGAATTACCAATTTTAACAACCTAGGGAGCTATATATAATTGCTGAGGTGGTGGGTGTTGTTTTAACCATTGGTCAAACTGTATTTAATTATAAAGCAGACATATATATAATGTATATGTATATATTTGTGTAGAGTCGTAAAGCCACTCTGTATATTTTGTAGAAGGGAAAAAGAAGAAGTGAAAACGACGTGGTATTAAGGCGTTAACTTCTTGGTTGGCAGTCCTCGTAATCATGATGGACCATAAATGATGGTGGGGACCAGACTAATTAAGAATTGAATGCCAAAAAAAATAATGAGAAAATTAAGCACTGACATCACCACGTCACCCAGGTGATGTCGTGATGATGACCAGAAATATTACTCAAGTGCTGGGTGATTTCTGTAATTATACACTAATTATGAGAAAATTCACAAACAAATAAATAACGGTCGTATACATATATATATATATATATATACACACACACATATACATATATAGTTTTAAAATGTAATTACTTCTTTTTTGAATTTTTTAAAACTTATTACAAGAGTCTTTAATTTTTAATTTTTCTTAATAATTTTTTAAAAATATATATTTTGAATGTATTTAAAAATAAATTTCAAGAGTTAGCACCAAACTAAAAATAAAAAAGGATCAATTTTTTTAAAAAAATTCGAAAATTATGTCAAAAGTGAAAAAATTAGAAAAGTGGCCATGTAGGACCGCCATGTCAGCGGCGCGGTTACGCGTCCACATGGGAAGTCACGCAGGCAATACGCGTGCTAACTGATCTGACGTCCCAGATTCACTCTCGTGCGCATGAACGATCCAAATTTATTTCTGCTTCAAGCGCGATCGAACGGTTCTGATTGCACCCGTCGTGCGGTTCTGATTGCACCCGTCGTGCAGTTCTGATTGCACCCGTTGTGCGGTTTTGATTCGTTTTCCAGATAAGATGAATCTAACAACTGAGATTGAGCAACAACCCCTCGAACAGATGACCTAGATTGAATGAAGAGGAGTATTTAAACTCCTCTTCCACCGAAACTTTAACCCTAGCTGCAACTTGTCTACCGAAAAAGAAGAAGAAGGATGGTCGAAAGAGAAGCTAGCCACTGTCACCGTGGCACCGGAACCCTCGTTGACGCTAGAAGGTGAGTTTTTTTTTCCTATCGATCGCATTTTGATTCTAAGCCACCCCAAACCCATATCGATGCCGAAAAGCCAAAGGAGAAGCCAAAAATAGCTCGGGCGAGCTGCCGCACCCATGACCCAAAACCCCTCCAGTGAGCCTGAATCCCTTTCCCCTTCCCTTCTATTTTTTGACCATCGGATTCTTGACTTGTTTATGGTGTAGGACAATTGAAGAAAAACCCCGATTGCGAGGGAGGAACGTCAGAGTCGTCGCACCAGAAACCCCACCCTCCGGTAAGTCTCAGTATTTTTTTTGGCCAATAGAGGCAGCCTAAACTCGAGTTTTAAATGTTTTCGCTCAAGGCTAGTAGAAACTGGCGAGACTGAGAGGGTGCATCGTAAGCAGCGGAGCTAGCGCCAGAGGACGGCAGAGCCGCCGTGTTAGAACCCTAAATCGGCTCCATAAAATTTTAAACCCCTTTTTGGTCATTTTTCGAGTATTCTTGGCATATTTAATGCATGGTTTTTGTTTTCGTTAAAAAATCCAAGAAATCTGGGAACTGGGAACCGCCGGGAAGTGTAGTAAAAAAGGCAGTATTTCGAACACCAAGTCAGGATAAGAATCTCTCATTCTTTCTCTTGTTACAGTTAATCAAAGTCTAATAAATAATAAACGATGAAATTTGTAAATGTTGGCAACCTCTAATTAATTAAATACAGGTCACCGATGAAATCAGTAACTGGTCAGTATGTAATTGCCCTATTTTATCTGTACTGCTTATTTCTTGCTAAACTATTTTGTTTGATTACCACATACATTTTAATTCATTGGTTTAATTGTCTTCTTGTTTATTAGGTTACTTAACCGTTTTATTCCTCTCAATTGATTGGTTTGAAATAAATGTTCTCATTACGCTTTCTTTAATTATTAAGTATTAAATTATATTATCTATTAATTTATCGTTTTATTTCCCTATAATCATGGAATGAGATTGTTGTAAGTGTTGGTGGCTAAACATTGATATGGATATGTATTTGTTAGTTAACCAAAAAGGATGAAAAAAGGGTATACGGACCTGGTACATAGGGCGAACCCTACCATAGACGTTACCTCAGTTGAACGAGGCTGAGAAGTCCCATACCCGAAGGGGTTGGAAAGTATTTGTTCACTCTCATATCGAACGAAATATTGAGGCGGTGGTACGTTTACTACCTATTACAGGACGGGGTATGGGGACGGCTGGTTGATCAATATATTGGATATTAGGTCCTTGTATAGTGGGAACCCCAACGGACCCCCAGAGGGTCCGGTAAGTAAGTAAAAATATAAAGTTTGATTATTGTTGGTTTCTTAAAGTGTATAATAGATTGTTATCTTGATTCTTATAATAGATTGTTATCTTGATTCTTTCCTTCATAAGCAATATTTGAGAACTTAAAAGTTGAATATGCAATTAACGTTTTTAAAATGAAATGAATTTACCAAAAAAGAAAAATAGCTCCATTGGTTGTTTTGTGATTTTTACCAACATTTGGTTTTCTGTATCAGTTGTAAAATGTTGATATTCTTACTGGGTTAGTATAGCTCATCCCCCTTATTTAACAATTTCAAATCAGGACGACCAAGATTCTGATCCTAAGCAGTAAGAAAGTTAGTGATTAAAGGTCGTCTCTCGTTTCCTACCAACTGTGCAGCGAAGGTTGACCCCATAGGTTTCTAGTTGTACTTTTCTTTTTATTTTTTTGATTTCCTTCAAGGGACATTACCGTATCCCTATTGGGCATTCTGATTAAACTGTATAAGGAATGTAAATCCTAATGTAACATCCGAAACTCCAATGTCGGTGGGTATAGACATTAGCACAATATTTTCAACTAATAGAATAGATAAATATTAAATATACAGTAAAACTACACTTTAATACACATAACTTGTGATAGGATAATTATTTATTTACACATAATTGAAGCATCTAAATTAATTTATAAATCTAAAATAGAAACTAACAAGGTTTTCTTCACCATCTTTCATTGATGTTGAACTTGTTTCTCATCTCCTCTGACCTGAATATGGATGAATTGGGGCGAGCTTCACGAGTTAAGTAAGAAAAAAGATTCTATAACAGAGACTTACATACATACATTCATGTAATATATAAAATAAAATAATATTTATAATTAAGAAAATATCAAATAAAGCATCTCAATCAAAATATACAACAAAACAGAATTTATCACACGAAACATATTTTAATCATCACTCTTATAACCTAATTCTTGTTCTTATTTCAAATCAAACTTATACTCGAAATATTACAATACACTTAGAATATCACATATAAGATTTCATCGCGCGATGATAACTTAATTAAGCTTTAAGAGACTAAATAATGTGAAATTATAAATCGAATGGAGTGATATGTGTGTGTGCATAAATTCATTTTGGTTTGAGAAATCTGTGAATCTATAAGTGTGATTGGAAAGGAGAATAAGAATTAGGTTAGAAGAGTAAGGATTATAATATGTTTCATGTGATGATTTATTTTATTATATATTTTGATTGTGATGATTTGTTTGACACTTTTTTTATTATAAGTATTATTATATTTTATATATTGCGTGAGTGTATGTACGTAAGTCTCTGTTATATAATCATTTTTTCCTATTAAATTCATGAAACTCACCCCAATTCATCCCTACCCAAGTCAAAGGAGATAAAGAACAAGTTCAAGATCAATAGATGATGGTGAAGAAAAAACTTTATTAGCTTTTATTTTAATATTGTAAATCAATTTAGATGCCTCAATTATTTGTAAATAAATAATTATTCTATCATAAAGGATGTGTATTAAAGTATAGTTCCACTGCATATTTAACATTTATATGTTCCACTAGTTGAAAATGTTGTGTTAACGTCCGTACCCACCGACTTTGGGGTTCGAGATATTACAGGTGGTATCAGAGCACACATTCCTTGGAACCATCCCTTGTAATGTGGCATAAGAACTTTAGGAGACATAGGATCAACATAATTTAGAAGAATGACTTTTAAGAAATGCTTTGTACTTTCTCTAAAATATTTTTCAAATAAAAAATAGGAGAACAGTATTCCATAAAAATAATGATTGGAACCACATAGGTTAT
Source organism: Carica papaya (assembly GCF_054855325.1). NCBI lineage: Eukaryota > Viridiplantae > Streptophyta > Magnoliopsida > Brassicales > Caricaceae > Carica > Carica papaya. The sequence continues at coordinate 8,795,314 of NC_142314.1, read as the reverse complement.
TTTCTGGTAAACTTAAGACTCTATATATTAGGGGTTCAATATGAAGTTAACAGACGATGATATTTAATCAGCCACCGTCGTCGAACTTGATAAGTGTTAAGGAAAACTATCAGAGCCTTAACCTTTTATTGACCTATTGACCCCGTAGAATCAAATGATAAACCAAGCTCTTAGAAAAAAGCATTTAATTTCCTTTTAAGATAAGAAAATAGTTCTTAAAGCGGGGAGAAATCTCCCAATTGAGAGAAAATTTCCCAGGAGCGAGAAACTTTCCTATTGGGACCTAATGTCCGAACTGGGACATAAATTCCCATCTAAGTGGAAGCCCAAGGAATCTCACCCATGCTACCACAAAAGTCACCGTATCGTTGTTGATGGAGAAAGTCGATGTCAATGGTTGCACTGTTAGGTAGTATTCGTAGATAACGCATGGACCCACAGTGAGTATATATATATTGGGGTCAGTGAATTTTGCTTAATCATTGTTCATACCAATGAGTTGGAAGGTTCTTGTTAGTCTCCAAAGATTCTGGAGGCAGCCAAGTAAGGCGTAGTAGTTAATGGCTTTGCTCAAGAATCATATACTCACATGGTCCTTCATGGATTGAGAAATGCAGTTATGAACTCTGTCAGGGAATAAAGTTGTAGGAAGACCATTTTTCAAATTGATAACCACGTCCTCATCCTTAATCTCAAGATCTTTTATTTTTTTCTCGGAATGCCTAGTGTTTATAAGTCTGTTTCGAAATGAGATTCTTTCACGACTCCAGGTACCATTGTCCTTCGTTCTATCTCTTTTTACTTCCACATAATCCTCTTCTTTGATAACAATAATCTCTATGCCTTTCACCTCATCCATTTTTTCATCACCTGCAGATTATGCCTCTTCATCGCCATTCATTCCTAAACTAGAAGCTTCCTTCCTTATCCTTACCTTTTTTTTTTTATCGTGTTAGCAATAACTTAGTTATTTGCTGAAGATATTTTATTTTTATAGATTTTTATTGTTAATACTTTGATAGTTCTTAAGTTTTAGCATTTTAGTTATGTTAGTGGTATTATTTCTTCATATTTATAGGAATTATGGGTTTGTTGTTTACTGATTATAATGTTTATTTAGCGGCTAATTTGCTATCACTTTAGATAAACTTTTAAGTTTAGTTTTTTTCTTCTTTTTCTATCAATTCTATTTCTGTAATCTATCAAATTTGAGTCAATAGTGGTATTAGAGCCACAAGTTTCAGGTTTGTACAAGAAAAATAGTAGCTTTTCTTTTGCTGAAATTATTATTATCAATGGCATCTGACAATTTTATACAACCTACAATTTCTTGCTTCGATGGTCATTATGATTATTGAAGCATGTTGATAGAAAATTTCCTCATATCTAAAGAGTACTAGCAAGTCTTTTCGGAAGAGGTTCCAGAACCAGTAATTGGAATAGTTGTGTCTGATATGCAGAAAGTAGAAATTAAGGGATTGAAGTTGAAAGACCTCAAGGCAAAGAATTACTTATTCAAGGCTATTGATCGTTTGATCTTGGAGACGATCTTATGCAAAGATACCTTCAAGCAAATATGGGATTTAATAAAAGAAAAAAAAATCCTAGGGGGGAGGTTCCCCAAATGAGAGCAACATTTTTTAAATAAGAGAAATCCCTTAGGTGGAAAGAAAATCACTCGAGTGAGAAAATTTTTCAATATGAAGAAATTATCAAAATGAGAGAAACCCCCAAATAGATATACCCCACGTAGCAAATTTTAAGCCTGATAGGAGCCAAATGGTGATTTAAGTTTTTTTTAAGAATTCTCGTTGTATCCCTCTAGGGAAAACAAATACCATCACTGTTCCAAAATTCTTTTCCAACTTCATTTAGAGACTCTAGTAGTGGTTCTAAATCCTAGGAAAACAAATAACCAAATCCTTAGAAAATAAACTGTGATTCTAGGAATTAAAATCAAACAAGATCTAATTAGAATTCTCATTTCTAAGAGTTCTAGTACTCTTAAAAAAATCTGTAGGTGAGGGGTATGGTTGTAGGAGTTGTCTTCACATCTAACTAGTAGGAAAATTTTCAATATGTTACTCACCAAAGTAGCGCAATGGAAGAGTGATGAACCACCATCATCACACAAGATTATTTTTCTCTTCAAACAAAAGAGAGTAAATTGATGGTGTGATAAACCAGTGACTCGTATCTTAAGGTCATATTTAAGAGAAGTCTTTTGGAATTCTTGGGAACTTGGTGTGTACCTGTGAGAATTAAAACTAAATGTAACTGCTCACAACAAAACTAATGATTAAATATGCTATTAAAAGAATTCCTCATCACATTAAAAAATAATCATCAATTCCATAACTCTCTAAGCCCATTTAAACTAGTCACACTTTAATTGTTAAAAGTTAGAAAACCAATGAATTAAATTAGGCACCTGAAACTTAAGGATTGATATGGTTTTAGATAAAATAATACTTTTCTAACTATACTAACTGTTTTTAAGAAATATGAATAAAACACCATCCCGTTTAAAGTCGCAAATAGAGAAACAAAGTTTAGAAACTAATCCAATGAAATGAAATTGAGAAAAATATGAGTACAATTTCACCAAATATATTTTTATCCAATGGAAATATTGTAACATCACCATTTGATTGGAACTTAAGTTCCTGAACGATCGTACTTATGAAATTAAATTCCAAAGATAGAGAAAACAAAGTCCCTAAATATGTATTCTGATCACAGAAGCATTACCACGACAAATTTTAGAAAATTAGCTCCTTTACACTAAGGAAAACATAAAAAAATTTAGGCATCGAAGATACCCCTTTAGACAAATGTACTTTTACATATAAGAATTAGAAAAAAAAATGAAATGAATGATATCACAACCTAAAACGATTATGTTAAAGAATACGTCATTACCATGCTAATCTGTTGACGAAAATGTCAATATAATACATGGATGGTTGTTTTAAGTTCTCAGAAATGAAAATTTAAAAGATCAAATTTCTTAGGAGCAGAGGAGATTCACACATGAGAGGAATTTCTCAAAGTGAAAGAGATTCCCCAATAAAGATAAACATATTCTTAATGAGAGAAAAATTCTTTACTAACAAGAAACATTTTCCCAAGTAGGGAGATGAGTGATTTCAATTCCATGACGTTCAATTTCGAGGACAATATTATTTTAAGGGAGGAAGATTTGTAATACCCAGCTGGTGACGAACTGGGTATATAAGAAAAAATATATATAATAATATATATATACATAATTAATTATAAATTAAGAAAAAATAAAGAAAAAAAATAATGTAGAGAGAGGGAGAATAAACCAAGCGGTAAATATGTATATATATATATATATGTAATGAAAGAGTAAAAAAAAAAGAGGAAGAGAGTTGAGTTCGAATGGGTGAGAGAGGAGGCCGAGTTGAGTGAGGATCGAGGCTGAGAGAGTGGAGTGAGGGGAGGAGCCTTGGTCGCATGAGGAGGAGGAGTGAACGGCAGTCGAGGAGGTGAGACCCGGCGGAAGGGGAGATGTCAGGGGAAGAATAGGAAGAAGAAAACAAAAAGAAAAAATAAGAAGAAGAAGAGAAGAAGAAAGGAAAAAAAAAGAAGGGGAAGAGACGAAGAAGGAGAAAAAGACAAAGAAAAAGGAGAGAGAGAGAGAGAGAGAGAGAGAGAGAGAGAGAGCGAAAAGAAAAGGAAGAAGAAAGGAAAAAGAAAGAAGAAAAAGAAGAAGAAAGGAGAAAGAAAGAAGAAAGAAAAAAAAAAAGAAAAAGAAGAGGAGTTGCAAGAAAGGAGGAATAAAAAAAAAATAAGGAAGTTATAGGAAAAGAGGAAAAAGAAGAAGGAAGGAAAAAGAAAGAAAAAAATAAAAAATAATAAAAAAAAGAAAAAAAAAGAAAAAAATGAAAGAAAAGAAAAGAAAAAAAGGAGGAGAAAAAAAAGAAGAAAAAAAATTAATTAAGGTAGAAAATAGAGGGGTGTCGACCAAATATGATGTTGGTGAGCCGCATGTGACAACGCGTGCTGATTCGATCATCAACGCCTGACATTTTTAGTGACACATGTATGATGACGTGTGGTGACTCTAGCGACTGTGACCGTGTATCTGAAGGTAAAATCTATTCCTAATTTTTTGCTTAATCTGTGTTTTCTATTATAAATGAAGAAAATTATCCAAATGGTATTTGGATTTTCTCGAGAACCATAGATCTAGTTAAAAAGGATTCTCAAAGATTTTTCAATCACACCATATGTAAGAATTATTTGTATTCGGTATGGAGATATAAATTATATATTTATGTAAACGTGTATGTGTATTGTTCATTGTGTGTTAATGTCCAAATGTATGTGTAATAAAATGTTAATATAATTAATATGTCTAATTTGTATTTGTGTGTGTTTATATAGTGTATATATATCTACATTATTACGCATATGTGTGTATATATATAAAAATGTACGATGAATGAGATAAGAATTCATAAGAACAAAATTGATAAGAACAAAACTGATTAAGAATAAATGCGTGAATAAATAAATATATATGGCATGTAATGTGCGATTATGTATACGTGTTTAAGTATGAATGTATGTGTATATATCGGTAGAGATTGTGTGTGTATGAATATAAATATATATTATGTGTGAGACATGTAGTGACGATACATGTCTGTATTATAATATATGTGTGTATTAAAATGTGTGTACATATATTATGCATGTGAAATGTATAACTCGTGTGTGTACGTGTGAAATTTGGGTGCACTGTACTGACTGTGTGATCTAGTGTAGATATACGGTGCACTGTACTTACTATGTGATTTGGTACAATTGCGTGAGAAATCTGAGTATCCTATGCTGGCTATGTGATCTGGTACAGGATGATTCAGAAAGTGTTTTCAAAACGTATGGCCCTTAAGCGCGCGATGATATCATGTATTTTGTGTGTGTGTCCTTATGTTTAATTATATATAGAAATTAAAATATTAGCTTGGAAATAAGTGAATTGGAAATGAGAGAGATGTGGAAAGAGTGTAGAGTATAAGAATTCTGAATACTTACTCGTTTAGTTTAAATCGAGGAGGGGATGGTTCGTGTGTAGCTGAAGTTCAGCGGGCATGGTGAACCTGCACATGGATAGAGTTTGGAACCTAGTCCAGATGTGGATAGATGTTTGTGAGTGGGTCACCTAGCAAACGTATCTACTGTGGCTATTGTGAAATTTGTGTAAGTGTGTTATCCATGCGATGGGGGGATCCATTTCACCTCTCATCGACGACGATGTAAACAACATTGCGCGATGATAACCTAATTAAGCTCTAAAAGACTAAATAATGTGAAATTATAAATCCGAGTGGAGTGATATGTGTGTCTGAGTAAATCTTGGTTTGAGGAATCTGTGAATCCATGAGTGTGATTGGAAAGGAGAACAGGAATTAGGTTAAAAGAGTGAGGATTAGAATATGTTTCGTGCGATAATTTTTTTATCGTATATTTTGATTGTAATATTTTATTTGACACTTTCTTGATTATAAGCATTATTATATTTTATATATTGCGTAAATGTATGTACGTAAGTCTCTATTATAGAATTATTTTTTCTTACTGAGCCGATGAAACTCACCGCAATTCACTCCCATCCAAGTTAAAGGAGATGCGAAACAAGTTCAAGATCAATAGAAGATGGTGAAGAAAAACTTTATTAGCTTTTATTTTAATATTATAAATTAATTTAGATAACTCAATTATTTGTAAATAAATAATTATTCTGTCACAAGATATGTATATTAAAGTGTAGTTCTGCTGCTTTTTTAATATTTATCTGTTCCACTAGTTGAAAATATTGTGCTAACATCCGTATCCATCAACATTGGGTTAACCAATACACCTGCGATCTTTATGGACTTGATGAACATGATCTTCAGGCCATTCTTGGACCAGTTCATCATAGTATTTGTTGATGATATCTTGATCTATTCGAAGAACAGAGGGGAACACGCTTAATATTTGACTCAGGTCTTCTAGGTTCTCAGGGAAAAGAAATTATATGTGAAATTGAGTAAGTGTGAGTTTTGGCTTGAGCAGACTTCCTTTTTGGGACACATAATATAAAAGGACGGAGTGTCAGTAAATTTCGAGAGGATTGATGTAGCGATGGGTTAGAAGTAGTTGACTTTGATTAAGGAAGTTCAAAGATTTTTTAGCATGAAAAGTTATTATCGTAAGTTTGTAGAAGGGTCTTCAAGCATAACCGCCCCCCTAACCCAACTTGCGAAGAAAAACATCAAGCGTGAGTGGAATTATGAATGAGAAAGAAGCTTTGCAGAACTCAAAAAATGACTAATTATCGTGCCAGTCTTGGCTCTATAAAATAGAACTGGTGGATATACAATATACAGTAATGCATCATATCAAGGACTAAGTTGGGTTCTGATATAACATGGGAAGGGTATCAGTTATGGGTCCAGGCAATTAAAAACCCATAAAAGGAATTATCCCATCAAAAACTTAGAACTTGCCACTTTTATCCACATTTTGAAGACCTGTCGCTACTACTTATATGAGGAGATATTTGAAATATATACGGATCATAAGAGTTTAAAGCATATATTTACCTAGAAGGATCTCAACATACGCCAAAGGTACTGGATAGAGCTCCTCAAGGACTACGACTATAAGATCTTGCATCACCCGAACAAAGATAATGTTGTAGCTGACGCCCTCAGTAGGAAGAATGCAGGTATGTTCGCTCACATAATAGTTTCTGAGTGCAGGGTGATAAAAGCCATGCAGCAGATAAAGCTCTAGGATTTGGAAATGGCCACATGTTTGACTCATCTAGTAGTTCAAGTTTGAAGATAGGTTATGTGTTCCAAATGACAATGAACTAAAAAAATATATCATGACAGATGCTCACAGCTAAAGGTTCACCATACACCTTGGAAGTACTAAGATGTATCAATGCATGCGACCCCAATTTTGGTGGAATTGGATGAAAGGAAAAATTGTTGATTTTGTCTCCAAGTGTCTCATATATCAACAGGTCAAGGCATAGCATTAATACCCAGGTGGGCTACTTCAGTCATTACCAATTCCGGAGTGAAAGTGGGAACATATTACCATAGACTTCATAACAGGGTTGCCTAGGGCACACTAAGGGCATGATACAATATGGGTAATTGTTGACTGACTTACTAAGTCTTCTCAATTCCTAGCCATCCGAATGACTGACCCCTTAAACAAGCTAGCTATAATTTACATTCGAAAATGGTCAGGCTTAATTGAGTTTCGGTGATAGTTGTATCAAATAGAGACCCAAGGTTCACCTCTCAGTTTTGGATAAATTGTCAGCAAACAATGGGGATGAAACTGTCTATTAGCACAAGATTCCACCCTTAGGCAGATGGACAATTAGAACGAACCATTCACACACTGGAGGATATGTTCAGGACTTGTGTTCTAGATTTTGGAGGGCATTAAGATGACCATCTACCTCTAATAGAATTCGCCTACAATAACAGTTATCAAACAAGTATTAGCATGGCTTCGTATGAGGTAATGTATGGCTGACTGTGTAGATCACCAATCTATTGGGAAGAGGAAAGTAATAGGAAACTGATTGACCCAAATCTTGTAGACAACAAAGATAGTTAAAATCAGAAAGAACATATAGACATTCTAGAGTAGACAGAAAGGTTATGGGGACACCCGAATGAGGGATTTGAAATTGAGAAGAGCAATTGAGCGTTCTTTAGGGTTATCCCCTTTGAGGGTATCACCAAGTTTGTGAAAGAGGGTGAAGTTAAACCCTCAGTTCATCAAACCATTTGAGATTTTGGACAGAATTGGGACATCCACCTACAAGCTAGGACTGTATCCAGAACTATCTAGAGTTCATTATGTATTTCACTTATCAATGCTACATAAATACAACCTGGAACCCTCACATGTCTTGTCTTATTAACCACTTCCACTCCAGAAGGATTTATCTTATAAGAGGATATTGGTTGGTATTTTAGATCTGAAGAATAGATTGCTTCGCAATAAAGAAATTTCATTCATTAAGGTCCTATGGTATAATCATTCGAAGACGCCTCCACTTGGGAGTTGGAATTAGATTTCAGGATCTGGTACCTTAAATTGTTTGACTAGTGGGAGAGCAACAAATTTGATGGACTAAATTTTCTTAAGGGGAGAGAGTTGTAACACTTGAGCCTCGGATCTAGGCTCGAGATAATCAAAATTATATTAATAATTAATTTTGAAAATTTTAATTTTAATTTTTCTTAATAATTTTGAAGAAATGTACATTTTGGGTGTATTTGAAAATAATTTTCAAGAGTTAAGGCCAAACTGTAAATAAAAAATGAACTATTTAAAAAGAAAATTAAAAAACTAGGGCAAAAGTGAAAAGAGTGGAAAAGTGGCCACGTAGGACTACCACATCAGCACCATGGCCAATCATCGTACGTTGCGTGGCAAACACGCGGATATGTGTTCACCCCCGCGCACAAAAACGACCTAGATTTGTTTCTTCTTCAATTGTGATCGAACAGTCCTGATTGCACCCAATCATGCAGTCCTGATTCGTTTCCCAAATAAGATTGATTTAATGACTTAGATTGGGTCATCCCTTCTTGAACAGATAGTTTGGTTTGAAGGAAAATAATTGTTTAAACTCATTTCTACAAAAACCCTAACCCTAGCTGCCGCTAGTCTACTGGAGAAGAAGAAGAAGAAGGGTGGCCGGAAGATAAGCCAACCACCGTCAGTGTTGCACCAGAATCTTCACCGAGGCTAGAAGTTGAGTTTTTTTTTTTCATTTCGGTTATAAACACCCCAAACCTATATTGGTGCTGAAAAGCCGAAGGAGAAGCCGGAAATAAAAGATGGAGCTTTCCTAAGTCGTTGCACCCGCGACCCAAAACCCATATAGTGAGCCCGAATCCCCTTCCCTTTCCCTTCCACTTTTCGAAAATTGTATCCCTAACCTCTTTCTGGTGTAGGACAACTGAAGAAAAACCCCGACTGTGAGGGAGGAACGGCGGAGCCACCAAACTGGAAACCCCACCAGCTGGTTAGTCTCGATTTTTTCCTTTTTTTTTCTGCTAACAGAGGCCGCCTTGAATTTTGTAGGTTTTCACACAGGACCGACCGTAACTGATCAGTCTGAGAGGGGGCACCACCATAGGAGGCAGAGCCGACATTGGAACACGATGATACTGTCGTGTGGGAACCCTAAACTAGACTCGAAAAATTTTAAACCCCCTTTCGGCCTTTTTTTGGGATAGTTGACGCGTGTTTTTTAGATTTCGTAAAAAAACCCAAGAAATCCAGGGATTGAGCATCGTCGAGAAGTGCAATGAAAAAAGTAAGTGTTTTGAACACTGATCTTAGATAAGAATCTCTCATCTTTTCTTCCGTTTTGGATAATTAAAGTCTAATAAATAATAAACAGTGAAATTTGTAAATGTTGGCAATCCCTAATTAACTAAATACTTATTATTGATGGAGTCGATAACTGGTTAGTATGTAATTGCCCTATTTTATCTGTACTGCTCATTTATTGGTGGGCTGTTTTGTTTGTTTACCACATGCACATTAATTCATTGGCTTAATTACCTTCTCGTTTATTAGTTACTTAACCGTTTTATCTATATCAGTTGATTAGTTTGAAATAAATGTTATAATTACTCTTTCTTTAATTATTAAGTATTAAATTATATTATCTATCAATTTATCGTTCTATTTTCCTATAATCATGGAATGAGACTGTTGTAAGTATTGGTGGTTAAACGTTGATATGGACATGTATGTGTTAGTTAACCAAAAAGGCTTACCAGGAGTCACAGAAAAGGGTGTACGGACTCGATACATAGGGCGAATCCTACCATAGATATTACCTCAGTCGAACGAGGTTAAAAAATCCCCTACCAAAAGGGGTTGGGAACTATTTATTCACCCTCATACTGGATGAGATATTGAGGCAGTGGTACGTTTGGTGCCCAGCATCGGACGAGGTATGGGGATGACCGATTGATTAATAGATTGGATATTGGGTTCTCGTACTGTGGGAACCCCTATAGACCCCTAGAGGCACCGATAAGTACGTACAAAGATAAAATTTGATTATTGTTAGTTTCTTAGAATGTATAATGGATTGATATATTGGTTCTTTTCTTCATAAGTAGAATTTGAGAACTTAGAGTATGAAATTAAAGTCTTTAAAATAAAATGAATTTACCAAAGAAAAAATAACTCCATTGGTTGTTTTATAATTTTTACCCACCTTTGGTGTAATTGTAGGGCCCAAAATTTGGCCCAGGATCAATTTTGGTAATTATAAAAATAATAAAATATTATTTTATAATTAATTTAATTTAAATTTTATTAAATTGTTTGAGAAAAATATGTTAGGGGCGTAATTGAAAGTAATTTATGAAAAAATGGGTGAAAATTTGAGTTCGGGGGGTGTTTTTGAAAGAAAAATTAGAAACAAAGGGGTCAAAATGAAAAAAACAAAGGTTTGGCCACGTGGGACGGCCTACTCAGTAGCCACGACGAACTGGAGCACGTCACATGACAAAACACGCTCACATCGGTGCAACATGGGAGGCCACGCAAGCGATCCGCGTACCCAGCGATCCGACGGCCCAGGTTCAATCCTGCGCACGTAAACAGCTCAGATTTGTAACCTCTTAGGTACAATAGGATGGACGAGATCATTCCGGATGAACGGTCTAGATTTTCCCATGCAATCGGCTTAGATAAGCAATGATCAGACGACTTTCCTTACTTTATGTTGACGTGAATGGATGGACCAGATCGTCGCGGAATGAGTATAAAAATATCACGTCATAAGAGAACCCTAACCCTGGCTGCCCTACCTTCGATGGAGAAGAAGGACCAGCCGGAGAAAAAGACCAACACCCGGTCGCCGCCGTATCGGAGCCACCATTGACTGGAAAAATAGGTAAAATTATCTCATACCCATTCGAAATTCGATTCCAAGTCTCCCCACGGTCATATCGGAGCAAAAGGGCAGGTGAGCAAAAAACTACGAAAAAGGCCTGATGGAGCCGCCACGGTTGAAACCCTAAAGTCCCTTTGATGAGCCCCTTCCCGTTTTTCATTTCACATGATTTTTCAACTGTTTTGTTCACTATCATTTTCTCTTCAGGTCAGTCAAAGAGGAAACCCCAGCCGCAAAGGAGAACCAGCAGAGCCGTCGTACCTAGAAACCCCTCCGGTAGGTTCGATTTTTTGTGATTTTCGGCCTAAAATGGCCCTCTAACGTGTTTTTATGCAGTGGTACATGTAAAACTGGCCAAAATCGGCAAAAATTGAAAAAAATTAGCTAAGTCGAGGCAAACCGCCGTCGTGGATGGCAGAGCTGGCACTGGAGTAGGGGGACATTACTGTGCCAGAATCCTAAAATTTTCTGGAATGGGTTTTCGACCTTGATTTAGGGGTTTTTGGGGTATTTTTAGTTACTAATAAGTATTTTGGATTCCTGCAGAAAAATTCAGAAAACCTGGGACTCGTTAGGAGGCGTAGTAGACAGTGTGAAGTCTCGAAACACCCGGACCATATTCCCTGTTACGGTAAATAGAGACTCAATAAATGATAATTGTGTATTTTGTAAAAACTAAAAAAGTCCTAACGATAATTACATGTCACTAATGGAGTTACAAAATTGATCAGTGTACGATTGCACTAAGCTCGTCTATGTGGCTATTTATTTTTTGTTGCTACCTAAATTGCTTATTATTCTGCTGTATGATTTAAATTATCATATTTAATTACTTTCTCATTATTGATTATTTAATTGAAATTCTTATTTGATTGACTGAGTTGAAAATAAATGCCCTTAATACATTTCTTGTTTATTAAGTTATTAAGTTACATTGTTTGCATAACTGCCATTTAACTGCCATTTATGTGAAAGGCTTTCTGGGTATCCTAAGAAAGGGCGGACGGGCCCGGTACATAAAAAACTCTACAGTGAACGTTACCTCAGTCAGACAGAGCTGGAAAGTCCCATACCGAAAAGGTTTGGAAGATATGATTCACCCTCATGCCAGACGGAGTATCGAGGCAATGGAATGTTTGACGCCCATTACCGGATGAGTTATTGGGACGATTGGTTAATTGATAAAATTGGATATTTGGTTTATGCGTAGAGGGACATCTCTATGGACTCTCAAGGGTACTAATAAACAGGTAAGACGAGAAAATTATCGTTTCTTGTTCACTTATGCGTGAAATTGAAAAGTTATATGGATACTGGTTTTTATAAGTTAATTTTTGAAAAACTCGTAATGATAAGAATGGAATAAATAGTTTTTTAATGAATTTAGTTAAATATATGGCTCCATAGTTGTTTTGTGATTTTTACCAACATTCGTTTTCTATATCGGTAATTAGCGTAATATTCTTACTGTAATACCCGGGTCTAGAATTTGGCCAAGGAATAATTTTAACATTTTTAATATATAAAAATAATTATTTTTAAATTAATTTATTTTAATTTTTTGTTGAATTATTAGAAAAAAATTAGGTTATGGATCAAATTAAAAATAATTTTGGAAAAAAGTGGGGGGTATTTTTGGAAAAAAATCAAAAATTAGAGTTCAGAGTGCAAATAAAAAAATTTTACCACGTAGGATAGCCCATTCAGCAACCCCAACGAATTGAAGCACGTCGTATGGCAAGGCGCATTGACACATGATGCCACGCATGATGCCACACGAGCGATCCGTGTGCCCCGTGATCGAACAACCTAAGATTGATCCCGCGTACGTGGACGATCCAGATTTATTTTTCCTTTAAACGCGATCGGATGATCGAGATCATATTGTGATGAACAGTGCAGAATCATTTTCTCTTTAAGCGCGATCGGATAGTCGAGATAAAATGCGAAGAACGACACAGATTAATGCGAGATGGGTATAAATATTTCGCATCATACTGAACCCAAACCGTAGTTGCTAGCCTCCTGCTGGAGAAGAGGAACTAGTCGCTGGAAAAGGGAGTCGACCCCGACTGCCACCGCACCGAAGCCACCTCTGATCGCCAAAAAAAAATAAAAATTCTCCTACCCTCTCAGAATTTGATTCTGAGCACCCTCATGGCCAAATCGGAGAAAAACGGACGATGGTTGAGCTAGAAATTACGAGCGAAGATCTACAGTGCCGTTGCGGGCAAAACTCACAACCTCCTCCGAGAAACACCTTCACATTTCACTTTTCATGCAATTTTTCCACCATTGTATTTTCTAAAGATTGACCAAAGAAAAACTCCTAGGCGCGAACGTGAGTCGGCAGAGACACCACACCCGGAAAACCACACCACTGGTAGGTTTCTATTTTTTAATTTTTTCAGCCAACCGAAATCGCTTAACATATTTTTTCGTAGGGATATGTATAAAGTTAGCCGAAACTGGCCAAAACCAACCAAAAATGGCCAGGTCGAGGCAAACTTCAGCTGCAGGCGGTGGTTCCATCGTTGGAGCACGGCAGTGCTAATGTGCGAGACCCTGAAATTGGTTGAAAAAGATCTTTTTTCACCGATTTTAGATTCTTAGGGTATTTTTAGGTACGTGACAAGTGTTTTGGATCCCGAAGAATAATTTACGAAATCCAGGGACCATCAGTAGGCGCAGTAAAAAGTTCAATATTTTGGACACTGATTCGGGTAAGGATCCCTCGCCATTTTTTCAGTTACTGAAAATGAAAGTTTAATAATTAATAATTGTGTGTTTTTATGAAAAATTAGATAACTTTAAAAATTATTAAAGGTCACTAGTGGAGCCAGAATTGGTTAGTTCATAGTTGTTTTGATTTCCTGTTTATTTTTCTATATTGCCTATATATGTTTATGATTATATTGTGCGTGACTCAATTAAAGTTTTCAGGATCTCTTTAGTTATTTTATTGTTTATTTTTCCTATGATGCATGCCGGTATCCCAATAATTGGTTATTTGGTGGTGTGAAACTATATTGTTATTTAAGTGAATGATGAGTATAAATGAGATATGGTTATTGCATGGTTGATTTTTATGCTGATTAGAATCTATATAGGAAAGAATTATAAGGTACCCAGAAAAGAGTAGATGGGCCCGGTACATAAAAAACTCTACCGTGAACGTTACCTCGGTCGGATGGGGCTGAGAAGTCCCTTACCAGGAAGGTTTTAGAGATATTGTTCACCTTCATACCAGACGGGGTATCAAGGTGGTGGAATATTTGGCGCTCATTATCGGATGGGGTATAGGGACAACTGGTTAATTGTTTAATTGGATATTAGGTTCACAAGTAGGAAGAAATTCTTATGGACCGTCAGGGGTATCAGTAAGCGGAGAAAAATGTAAAATGATCGTTTCTTATTATCTTCTTTGTGATAAATAATTGTGCATGAAATACAGTTTTCATAAGTTATTGTTGAGAGAGACTTGTTGTATAAATTTAGAATAAATGGCTTTCTTTATAGTAAATGAATTTACAATAAATTAAGGGCTCCATTGGTTATTTTTCTAATTTTTACCAATCTTCGAATTTTTCGTATCTGTGATTAGTGTGATATTCTTATTGAGCTAATGTACCTCACCCCTTCATTAATTATTTCAAATCAAGATGATCAAGATCCAAATCCCGATCAACAAGAGAGTTGCAAATTGTTTACCCTCCGGACTCCCTTCAGAAGCTAGTCAAGGTCATCCTAGGATGCTTAATGATTTATTTTTTGTTTAATTTTTTGATTATGGTTTGCTCTTTTAGATGAAACATTCTCGTAACCCTATTGGACATTCTAATTTATTGTGTAAGGAATATAAACTCTAACTCTATTATTTTGCTTCTTTGTTTTATTTATAATTTTATTTTCATTTAAGTTCCGAGCCTTTACACTTACTGAGGTAGTGTAGCTCACCCTTCTATTAGTCATTTCATATTAAAAAGACTAGGATTCAGATTCCGATAAGCAAGAAAGTTATGAGTAGTTTACCTCATGTAACCCTTCAAGAACTAGTGAAGGTTAACCCTCTAGGATATTTATCTATTTGTTTTTAATCATTTATTTGTATCTTTTTATGAGTTATTGTAGTAAGGATATTCTCTTATCCCTATTGGGTATTATAATTTACTGTGTAAGGAATGTAGACCTTAACATTATTATTCACTTCCGTACTTAAATTATAAATTCACTCCATTTAAGTTCGGGGTCTTTACAGTTGGCATCAGAGTCGCGTTCCTCAGAACCATTCCTTACACAAAGACTTAAAAACACATAATACAAACTATCGCTCAACCCTTGTGAAATGTCAATACAAGGATATGAGGAGAGGAAGACCTTCACTAAATTGAGCAGGTCGGGAAGATTCATTTCAAGAGGATGTTTACCGACTTATTGAGATGCTGAAGAGACTCATCTCTCCCCAGCAGGCTTGGGTAGAAATGAGGGAGCTACCTGACCCTCCCCCACTGCTACAATTTGAACCACCTTTGCAGCGAAAAGATTTAGTATCATGCTAGTACAACCTTGCTCCTCCACTATATCATTTTGCACCGCCACAATATAATTTTGTGCATATACCATATCATTCGGGACTGCCACAAGGCCACCCAATCCCTCCCCAACACAACCCAGTCCCTCTTCCATAGGACCTACTCCCACGCATGATGGACCCAAGCTATATTGAAAGGTACAAAAGGCTAAATTCATCTACCTTAGTAGGAGCATCCTCTTTCGAATAGGCCGAGTGTTGGTTAGTTAAGACAAGGAAAGCATTCGCGACTCTTGTGGTGGTTCTTGAATAGAAGGTCGTACTTTCCACCTACATTTTCATAGGTGAGGCAGGTCACTAATGGTAGCTCAAACAGACTACCCTACTCATTCCAGTCACTTGGGAACAGTTCCTCATAGCTTTTAATGCAGAGTACCTCTTAGAGCACCTCCGATATTTTAAGAAAATAGAGTTTACACACCTAATCCAAGATAATATGATTGTATCAGAGTACGCCCGAAAGTCCTAGAGTTGGGCCAGTATTTCCCTAAGAGCATAATGGTGGAAGGCAGGGAGGCAAGAAAGTTCGAGCGGGGTCTTCGTCTTGAGATCAAAAAGCAGCTGTACATATTAGAGATCAGCACCTACCTATCCGTTCTGGCCGAGGAATAACTAGTGGAGAGGAACCTTCAGATCTTTCCTCCAGTAATGGGGAATCAAAGATCACCAGTCTCACATCGAAGACCAGCACATACTGCATCAGTTCAGCAAAGCACAAGACTTAGGCCAATAACTCTGGCTCCTCCTCAAGGTCAGGTAATAGGACGCGGTATTACTTGACAGTGCTGTAGCAAGGATCATAGGGAGCGACCTTGCTGTCGTCTCAACAGTACTTGTCGCATATGTGGGAGTACCCAATACTATGCGAGAGGAGTGCCAACAGAATTAGAACCAAGTCAGACCTCTTATCCAAGGCGAAGCTTACAACCTCACTAATGCTGAAGCCAACCCAGATGTGATACAGGGTACGTACACTATCTGTAATCACCTTACACATGTTTTGATTGATACTGATGCTTCATATTTGTTTGTCTCACATAGTTTTACAACAAACTTGAATATATTATCTAAAAAATTTGATTCTGTATTGTTTGTGTCTACTCTTGTGTGTAGGACGCTACTAGAGGAGGTTAAATACAAAGCTTGAATTATAGACATAGTAGATAGAAAATTGAGTGTGGACTTAATAGAGATTGACACGACGAATTTTGATGTAATTCTAGAAATGAACTGGTTAATAGCGTATCAGACCACATAGATTATTTTCACAAGAAACTTGTAATCAACTCTCCTACTGAAGAGTTATTTATAAGTTCATAAAAATTTTAAATATTATTCTCTCATGAAAATTTCCTTATTACATAGTGCTTTAACTCCATTGTCTTTTCTGCATTAGGAAAAAGTAAGAAAAAAAATCCATTCAAGAGATCCCAGTAGTTTGGGACTTCTCGAATGTGTTTTTTAATGAACTACCCGAATTGCTAGTGAACAGAGAAGTTGAGTTCACCATAGATCTTTAGCTTGACACCCAGCCTATCTCGGTTGCACCTTATCGCATGAGTCATGTTGAGATGGAAGAACTGAGGACACAAATCAGTGAATTGCAGGATAGTGGGTTCATCCGACATAGTGTGTTTCATTGGGACGCTGGAGTCACATTTGTAAGTAAAGGGGATGAGACGTTAAGATTATGTATTAAATAGGGTCACAATTAAGAATAAGTATCCTCTCCATAAGATTGATGACCTTTTTGACTAGTTGTAGGGTGCCCAGGTCTTCTCCAAAAGAGACTTGCATTCAGATTTTCATATGGTAAAGATCAGGGCGGAGAACATTTCTATGATAGCCTTTAGAACCAGGTACGAACACTATGGGTTCTTGGTCATGCCATTTGAACTAATTAACGCACCAGTCATTGTTATGGACTTAATGAACAAGGTTTTCAGAAAATTTCTGGATTAGTTCGTCATTGTGTTTATCGATCATATTCTGGTCTATTCAAAGAGAATAAAGGAACACGTTCAACACCTTACTCAATTTTCACAGGTTCTTAAAGAGAAAAAGTTATATGCAAATTGAAAAAGTGTGGGTTTTAGCTTGAGTGGACTACCTTCTTATGACACATCATATAATGGGATAGAGTATCAGTGAACCCAAAAAAAGTTGAGGCAGTACTTGGTTGGAAAAAATTGAACTCAGTTAAGGAGATTCGTAACTTTCATGGAATGTCAGTCTATTACCGCAGGTTTGTGGAAAGATTTTCTAGCCTAACTGCTCCTTTGACCTGGCTCATAGAGAAGAACGTTAAGTATAAATAGAACGAGGATTGTGAAAGGTGCTTTATGGAACTCAAGAAGCGGTTGACTATTGCGATCGTGTTGACCTTACTGAGTGGGATAGGTGGATATACAGTGTATAGTGATGTCTCCTATCTCGAGTTGGCTTGTATTCTAATGCAACATGAGAAGGTCATAGCCTATGGGTTCAGGCAGTTGAAGAGTCATTAGAAAAATTACCCCATCCACGACTTAGAACTTGCCGCCATTATCCACGCCTTAAAGACCCGGTGCCACTACTTGTATAGGGAGACTTTTGAGATTTATACTGACCATAAGAGCTTGAAGTATAGATTTATTCAGAAGGATCTAAACATGCTTCAGAGGCGTTAGGTGGAGCTCTTTAAGGACTACGATTATAATATTCTGTATCACCTAAGTAAGGGCAACGTGGTAGCCGACACTCTAAAAAAAAATGCAGGTATGTTAGCTAACCTAATAGTTTTTCAGTGTAGGGTAATTGGGGCCACATAACAGATACAACTTCAAGACTTGAAGAGAGTTACATGTTTAGCCCACCTAACTGTCCAACCCAAATTAATTCAAAGAATAAAAGAAGCCCAATTAATTAATTCCACCATAATAGCTCTTAAGAAGGATGCAAAACAGGGAGTACATCTAGAATTTCGAGTTTCTGCAGATAGGTTGCTCAGGTTTCAAGACACGGTGTGTGTTCCAGATTACAGTGAATAAAAAATGGATATCATGACAGAGACTCACAGCTAAAAGTTCACTATATATCCGGAAAGTACTAAAATATATCAAAGTATGCGACTACGGTTTTGGTGGAAGAGGAATAAAAAGAAAGATAGCTGACTTTATCTCTAAGTATCTGATATGTCAACAGTTTAAGGCTGAGCATTAATGCCTAAACGGGTTACTTTAGCCATTACTGATCCCGAAGTGGAAGTGGAAACATATCACAATAAATATTGTGACGGGGTTGCCCAAGGCACGCTCGGGACATGATGCTATTTGGGTAATTGTAGATCGGCTCACTAAGTCCTCTCACTTCTTAGCTATCAAGATGACCGACCCGTTAAATAAGGTAAAAATCTGGAAGATAGTCAGGTTACATAGAGTTTTAGTGATAGTGGTATCTGGCAGAGACCCTAGATTCGTTTTTCAGTTTTGGTCTAGTTTTCAGCAAGCCATGGGAGCGAAGCTATCGCATACCGCATTCCACCCCCAAACCGATGGACAATCATAGATGACGATTTGTACACTAAAAGATATATTTCGAACTTTTATTTTAGACTTCGAGAGCCACTAAGATGATCAACTACCTTTGATAGAGTTGGCTTACAATAACAGCTACCAAGCAAGTATCGGCATGACCCTACACAAGACATTGTATGGCCGCTCCTGCAGGTCGCTGATCTGTTGGGAAGAGGTGGGTGATAAAAAATTATTCGACTCAAATATTGTAGAGTAAACTACAACCAAGATAGTTAAGATCAGAAAAAAAATTCAAACAACTCATAGCAGACAAAAAAGTTATAAGGACACCCGACTGAGGGATCTAGAAATTGAGAAAGGTAATCGAGGTCACCCCTTTTAAGGAATCAGTAGGTTTGACAAGATGAAAAAATTATATCCCTGGTTCATTAGACCATTTGAGATCTTAGATATAATTGGTACGACTGCCTACAGACTGAAATTACTTCCAGAGCTATCTAGGGTTCATAATGTGTTTCATGTATCCATGCCACCTAAGTAGAACTCGGACCTCTCACACATCCTGTCCCACGAGCTTCCTTCACTTCGAGAGGATTTATCCTATGAGAGGCACAAATGAGTATTGTAGATCGAAAAAGCAGAGTACTCCGCAGTAGAAAAATTCTCTTCATCAAGATTCTATGGCAAAATTACGCACAGACAGAGGCCACATAGGAGCTACAATCAGACTTCAGAGCTTAGTATCCCCAACTGTTTGAGTAAGTGAGAGGGTGATAAATTTTAGGGAGCAAATTTTTTCTTAAGATGGGAGAGTTATAATACTCATGCCTGATATTTAGTCCGGGATCTATTTTGATAATATAAAAAATAATTAAAAAATTATTTTTAAATTATTTTAATTTAATTTTATTAAATTATTTGAGAAAAATAGGTTAGGGGCGTAATTAAAGGCAATTTTGGGGAAAATGGGTTAAAATTTGAGTTTGGGAGGTATTTTTGAAAGAAAAATTAAAAACAAGAGGTCAAAATACAAAAAGTAAAAATTCAGCCATGTGGGACGGTCTAGTCAGCAACTCCAACGAACTGGAGCACACCGCTTGCAAAACATGCTGATGTTGGCGCCACGCAGGAGGCCACTTAGGCAATCTGCGTGCCCAGCAATCCAATGGCCCAAGTTCGATCTTGCGCATGTGAATGATTTAGATTCGTTCCCTCCTTATGTGTAATCGGACAGACATGATCAGTTGCGACGAACGGCCTAGATTTGTCCACACAATCATCTTAAACAAGTAACGATCATACAACTTTCCTCGCTCCATATTGACGCAAATGGACAACACATATCGAAGCGAGATGAGTATAAAAACATCGTGTCATAGGGGATCCCTAACCCTAGCCGCCAGAGAAGGAGACTGATCTCCTATCACCGCTGCACTGGAGGATATATTGACCACCAAAAAAGGTAAAATTCTCCGCTACCCACTCGAAATTCGATTTTAAGTCTCCTCATGGCGATATTGGAGCAAAAGGGGTGCTGGTTGAGCTAAAAACTGCGGACAAATTCTAGCAAAGTCGTCGCAGTCGAAATCTTAAAGCCCTCTGATGAACCCCTTTCTGTTTCTCGTTTCACCCAATTTTCTGACCATTATGTTCACCACCCTTTTCTGTGCAAGTTAGCCGAAGGAGAAACTCCAGCCGTGAAGGAGAACCAACAGTGACACCAGAACTAAAGACCCCCCCTTGGCCGATAGGTTCGGTTTTTTGTGATTTTTGATAAATCAAGGGCTTTTAACATATTGTTTCGCAAGGATACGTGTAAAACTAGCGAAAACCAGACAGGCCAAGGGGAACGGCCATTTTTGGCCGAATTCGGCCGATCTCTACGAGAAAACACGTTAAAGGGACTCAATTGGTCGAAAAATCGAAACTCACCGGCGGCGGAGCTCTCCGGTGCGGCGGCTCCTCCGACTCACGTTGCGGTTGGGTGTTTTGCTCTAGTCAACCTATAGAGAAGGACACGGTGATCATAACAATGAAAAAATTACACAGAACGGGAATCGAAAATGGCCTCATCATAAGTGTTTTGTGAAATTTCCTGCCGGGCTTCGCTGGTGTTTTTCTGCTAATTGACCAGTCTTTTTTCTCCGATTTGGCCATGGGTGAGCTTAAAATTGAATTTCGAGTAAAAGGGAAAGTTTTTACATTTTTTGATGGTTGAAAAGGGTTTTGGTGCGGCGGCAGGTGGCAGCGATGTCTTTCCGGCGGCCGGGTCTTCTTCTCCGGTGAGGGGGTCTGGCGGTTAGGGTTAGGGTTTGGTGTGGACGGGTTATTTATATCCGTCCACTTTTGATTTGAGCAGTTCATCGCATTTGATCTGGACTGTCTGATCACGATTAAATAAGAAGTTAATCTGGACCATTAATCGTGATCCAATCTAGACCGTCCATCGCGATCAACTCTGGGCCATTCGATCGCGTTCAAATCTGACTGTCTGATTACATTTTGGAAGGGAACGCATCTGGGCCATCCGTGCGTGCGGGAACGGATCTGGTCTATTCGATCGC
Organism: Carica papaya; assembly: GCF_054855325.1. Classification (NCBI taxonomy): domain Eukaryota; kingdom Viridiplantae; phylum Streptophyta; class Magnoliopsida; order Brassicales; family Caricaceae; genus Carica; species Carica papaya. The sequence goes on along the minus strand of NC_142314.1, from coordinate 8,773,663 downwards.
AGGCACGCGGATCGCCCGCGTGACACCACGTCAGCATCCACTTCCACGCAGCGCGTCCTGATTCACCGGACCTGCTGACTGGGAGTCTAACGTGGCGAAACTTCTCAAAATTTTATTTTTGGCCCATGTTTTTCGATTTTTCTTTCAAAAATACGTTCAGAACCTAAATTTTCACCTATTTTCTCCACAATTTTTTTTAATTTAATCCTCAATCAATTTTACTTTATTTTTACTTTAAATCAAATGAAAAATAAATTATAAAAATTATATTTATAAATTTTAAATTACCTACAATTTATTTTGGGGTGTTACACTTGTTCACTTCATTATATCATTAATGTTCTTATTTGTCATTCCTATAATCAATACATATTTTTTTTGTAATCTTAAACTTTTTACTTATTTTGCTTCACCTACTTCAGATTATTTTAGTTGAACTTCTAGTTTTCATTTTTTTTTCTTTTAGATTCTTTATATTCTTTATCCGCTTTAGTGTTTTTGTTAACCAATTGTGGTCCTATACTCTTTTTAAGAATCCAAAGTTATCTAGAGATCAACTTCATTGATGAATAATAGTTATATATTTTATACCATTTTCAGAATTGAGAATCCAATATCTTTTTTACTTCTCTATATTAGATTTACATGAGAAGGAGAGTCTTAATGCTAGAAGAGTACATCTATCACATATTATTAAAGGCATTAGGCTTCTATTATTCTATTAGAATGCTAGGGATACACCTCAAAATAATGTCTTGTTGACTTGAGTAGAATACAAGTCGGTTTTAGTTTTTTTTTTTTTTTTTTTTTTTTTTTTTTTTGTGGTCGGAACATTTGTTATTTATTATGAATTAATAAAATCTTTCTTATCTTTTTTAAAAAAAAAAATAAATATATATTATTAATTTTTGTTAAGAATAAAAATCTTTGTTGGAGAAAGAAAATAAGAACAAAAAATTTTAATCATAAAATATTTATATGTCTAGTTGCATATATAATTATACACGTCCACATAAAAATAAATAAAATAAAAGGCCAGATGAAGCCAAATAAACTTAGACATATATAACTAAGTTCGAGTTCAAAATTAATTAAAAATATATTTGTATATATGAAGAATTAGAAAATGACAAAGAAGTTGAGATTGATAAATAGTCTTTAATTAATCTTGTGATAATCAAATATATGTAAACAATTTGTGTGTAAGGTCTACATAAAGTATTAAGATTATTAATGTTTTAGTACTTATAATTAAATATTTAATTTTTATAATTTATTTGTATTTTTTACAGTTCAATATATTAAAAAATTAATTGTAATAATTTAGTGAATCAAGTATATTTTAAATAGTATATTTTTTACTTTAAAAAATTTATTATTTTCTAGCCATTATTTATAATCAATAATTCAACTAACGAACAGTCGATTATATTAATAAATTGATATATTAATAACTAGTCTCATTTAATTAAGGTTATTCCGTATAACCTATTTTCTTTACTTAATCAATAGGTTCTAGTTTTTTGATTATTTAATTATAATTTAAGATAAATATTTAAATTTTGAGTTTTATCTAAAGTAAAATTAACATGGTAAATATTTAAGTGTACTAAAAATAGATTTCTTTATAAGTATTAAAATATTAAAATATATATAAAGATGGTAAATTTTCCAGTCTTTAGCTAAAGAAAGTAGTAGCTACTTTGATTAGGTTTATGGTTTTCCACTGAGAAAACCATTTGAAGGAAGTTTCACGTTGGATACATGTTTACTCTTAACTATAAATAATATTCAAGAAAGAACTGGTTTAACTTTTTGAAAACACACACACATACATATAAATTAGATAAACAACCTTGAACTATACAATTACTTTTTTTTTTTTTTTAAACAATCATGGTATAAAGTGATAATGTATATAACTTGTGTTCAT